>NC_044916.1:20604514-20635063 GCF_003576645.1 Ipomoea triloba | reverse complement strand
AAAAAAAAAAAAAAAAAAAAAAAAAAAAAAAAAAAAAAAAAAGAAGAAGAAGTTAGAACAGGTTGTTCTAATCATAACCCGTTCATGAACCGGAACCAAAACCTTAATATAAGATTTTAGTTCCAGTTTGCAATTTGTTGGAACCGTTAACCAATTCAGAACTCAAACTGAACCATGGCCATGACTAGCTAATCTTCCATAGCTGTCTTCTTAACCTTTTTCACTTTTATTTCGTCAGTCCTTTTCAGCCAAACATCGTACGCCAATTACAACTTCACATTTTCTGCACCTTAATGCAAGTTTGTAGATGACAAAAACTTGAAAATGATGTACGTGCTGAATGCTGATAAATCTGTTATTGGCGTTATTTGTAAATTGATTATTAAGTTAATTATTTTGACCATATTCTATGTTGCATAAAAACTTTTAAGGATTAATAATTTTATTGCATTTTTTCACAAATATATGGAAACTTCATAAAGCATTATAAAATTATTTTTTAATTTTGAAAAAAATTAAAAAAATTTTAAAATAAGTTCTTTCAAACAATTAATATTTATATACGAGTACATTTAAAAAATATTTACAAATATATGCTTAACACATTTGTAGTTACTTGTATTATTTAGTGAAAATAGTTGCACTTGTAAGTAATTTTACTTGCACTTTTTACTTGCAAACTTGCACTAGTTACTTGTACTTTTAATACATCTTGCACTAAAGTTTGAGTTATTTATGAAAATGTCACCACATCATTTTTTTAATATTACATCTAATCCTTTGAATCTGGACACGTGGACGGTTGTGGGTGGTTCTTAGTTCTCTCTTGGGCTCCCGTTTTTACCTGAGTGCGTCATATATATACGATCAGGTTCAAGTGAGAACATATGTTTGGGTGTGTGCCTGTGAACTCCTATCTATCGTTTAGATGAGAAATCAAACAACTGAGATGTTTGGAGTGGTACAGCGGTGTATCTTATGCACTGGTGCAGTAATGTATATTTACAAGGTCAAAAGATTATATATAAATATATATATAGTGTCCAGTTCACAAGATTAAGCAAGATCAATAGTGCACAATGTTACATAAGTTCACATGTTGAAACTATATATATATATATATATATATATATATATATATATATATACATATAACAACTTACACTTTCCCAACATGTTCTGTATTCTGTGTTTTTCGTGTTCTGTTCTCATTTTTATGCAACCTAAATCATATTAATTTGACTAATATTCGAATTAATCAGCCTAATTAAAATTAGGGAAAATAACAATGTTAGTCCTTCAATTCTGACCAAAGTGTAGAATTAGTCATTCAATTAATTAATTGATGTGCGAATTTAGTTGATCAGTTTTTGTCAAAAGGATGAATTTGATTCTTCCATTTGAAGATTATTTGTACCAATATATAACTTAATAAAGTAACTAATTTCATCTCTTAAGGACTAGATCCGCCATTTTGATAGTAAACAAAGGACTAATTTGCATCACAAATAATTGAGGATTTAGGACTAATTTGCATCACAAATAATTGAGGACTTAAATCTATACTTCAGTCACAACAGGAGTTTAAAATTATCATTTTCCCTAAAATTATCTAATTATTTATTTAAGGAATAAGGGTCAAATAGGCCACTCAACTGCACACCAAAATGCAATTAGGCCATTGAACTAAAAATATATATATATATATATAATTGGGTCCCTGAACAACACAAATTCATTCAGTTTAATCCAAAATGACATGTTTACTTGATGTGTGGTTACTAATTTTAAAAACAAATTTAAATAAAATAATTAATTAATTAAAAAAAAACTTCCCGACAGAAATGAAGACCTTCGAGACAAAGACCATTGTCTCCATGGCCAGGAGACGAAGGTTCCTTTGTCTCCAAGGCTAGGAGACGAAGATCTTCGTCTTCATTAGGGATGTAAATAGGTCAGACCCCTTTATAGTGGTTTATGGTCTAGTCTGTTTAGTAAAAAAAAAAAAAAAAAAAAAAAAAAAAAAAAAACTAGGTCTAGGCTTATTTCCAAGCCTATTTACTTAAAATAGGCTCGGGCCTATATGCAAAAGGCCTGGCATATATATATATATATATATATAGTTAGGATCATATGAGATCACTTGTTTAGGTAAGATCGTGAGATCAGATCTTGTGCATCCATTTAATAATTTAATGGTCTAGATTGATTTAAGATGCTAAGTTGAAGTGTGTGCGAACGGTAATAAAATGTGTGCATATGGTGATTAAGTGTGTGCAAACGGTGATTAAATGTGTGCGAACGGCGATTGACGTACAAGATTTTATCTTAATATTTTTTAATGGTCTAGATTGATTAAGATTCCAAATTGAGGTGTGTGCGAACGGTGATTAAATGTGTGCGAATGAAGTGTGTGTGTCAATCAATCTAGACCATTAACAAGTATTACATGAATGCACAAGATGTGATCTCACGATCTTACCTAAGCTTGTGGTCTCACGAGATCACTTGATTTAAGATTTTAAGTTGAAGTGTATGCTAACGGTGATAAAATGTGTGTGAACGGTGATTAAGTGTGTGCGAACAATGAGTAAATGTGTGCAAACAATGATTAAATATGTGCGAACGGTGATTAAGCGTGTGCAAACAATGATTAAATATGTGCGAGCGGAGTGAGTGTGTCAAACAATCTAAACCATTAAAATTTTTTAGATTGTTGTACAAGATTTGATCTACAAATTTTTTAGATTGTTGTACAAGATTTGATCTACAAATATTTTAATGGTCTAGATTGATTAAGATTCAAAGTTGAAATGTGTGCGAACGGTGATTAAATATGTGCGAACGGAGTATGTGTGTCAATCAATCTAGACCACTAAAAAATATTATATAGATGCACAAGATCTGATCTCGCGATCTTACCTAAATAAGTGACCTCATTGGAACCCTACCATATATATATATATATATATATATATATATATATATATATATATATATATATATATATATATATATATATAGGATCGCGTTCAGGTGCGTAATGGCCGCCCAGGAGAGAACTGCGGACGAATCACAGCGCGCCACGTGTCCGAAATGTAGTTGCGCATAACGTTATAACTAGGTGCACGTAATGTTATAACTAGGTGCACCCAGGTGCATAAATGTTAACAAGGTAAATTACTTTCACCTGTAAGTGAAAAATAGGTGCACGCGTGCAAGTAAAATGTATTACAAGTGCAAGTAAATTACACAATGAGCATCAATACTAAGTGCACCTAATGTTATAACTAGGTGCACATAGGTTGCACTCAGGTGCATGAATGTTAACAAAGTAAGTTACTTGCACAAGTACAAGTAAAATGTATTGCAGATGCAAGTAAAATGTATTACAGGTGCAAGTGAATTATACACTGAGCATCAATACTAAGTGCACCAAATGTTATAACTAGGTGCACCTAATGTTATAATTAGGTGCACCTAGGTTGCACTAGGTGCATGAATATTAACAAGGTAAATTACTTGCATTTGTAAGTGAAAATATTTGCGAAAATAGGTGCATGAATACTAACAAGGTAAATTACTCGCACTTGTAAGTGAAAAATAGGTGCGAAAATAGGTGCACTTGTAAGTGAAACTAGGTGCACTTTTAAGTGAAACTAGGTGCACCAAAGTTCCAGTTATTTACGAAAATGCCACCGCGTCATTTTTTTAAAATTGCATCTGATTCGTTGATCTGGACACGTGGACGGCTGTGATTTGTCCACAGTTCTCTCATGAGCGAGAGTATATATATATATCTTTAACCATAATCCCTAATCACATGATTCAGATCACCAAAACACCAATCCAACCGCCCATCCAATTTTCCATTCTCTATTCCTTTCGGCAACCACACAGAGTCCGAGACGGCCAGATGTCCGTCTCCTTGACACGACAAGGCGAGGAGGCGAGGAGCTAGGTGACGAGGCGGCAATAGGACAAGCCCGTGAGGCGAGGTAAGGATGCGAGAAGGAGAGGAGGCGTGGAGGAGAGGCGAGGCGGCGAAATAGCCATTTGCTGGCTCATGGTCCACACAACTAGCCTTCAGTACAAAAATAATGTACCTTCAGTATAATAAAAATGTACTTTTTATTTTTGGGCTACACGGCTGTGGGACCATGGTCCATGCAATAATTGCCTTTAAACAGGCTTTTAAACTAGGCCAGACTAGCTGTAGGCTCAAGCTTGAGCAGTTGAGCCTAATACAAAGCATACATACAAGCCTCGGCCTTAAATTTCAATTGCAGGCCCAGGCCTAATTATCTAAAGCCTGGCCTATTTTCACCTCTAGTCTCCATGGCTGGAGATGATGGTCTTCGTCTTCGGCCATGGATACGAAGTCGGCAGGAGACGATTCGTCCGACATTTTTGTTTTTTTTTTAAATTTTATTTTATTTAAAATTATTTTAACAAATTATTTTTAAAATTGGTAACCGCAACATCAAGTAATAGGTCATTTTGGATTAAATTGCACGAATTTGTGTTGTTGAAAGACCCAATTGTATTTTTTTTAGTTTGATGACCTAATTGTATTTTGGTGTGCAGTTGAATGGCCTATTTAACCATTAATCTTTTATTTAATTAGTCTATTTAATTAATTAAGATAGTTAAATTTCAATCAATGGGCCTACCTAACTGGTTATTGGGTTAATTAAGTTAATTAGTTACCAAAACTCGAGTCTTAATTGCTTTGGCCCTACTCCCAAGAAATATTCACGGCATGATTATATGGTGATATTTTGCAGCGTGAGCATATGAGACCGCAGGTTTATATGGTGATATTTTGCAACGTGGAGCATGTGAGACCACAAGTTATTACGTGGAGCATGTGAGACCACAAGTTATTACGTGGACCCGGATTTACCTTATAAAGTAGATTCGTGTTTTGAATATTCATAATATACATATTAAATATTTATAATTTATCTTTTAAAAATTTAAATTTATATGGTACGAACGCACAATGTAAATGTTCACAGTTTACATATTAAATGTTCACAATTTACTTTTTAAAATTTACAATTTGTATACTACAAACATACAATATTAACATACATAGTTTATGTGTTTTGACTTAAAACATATTTTATATTCTTGAAGTTCACAATTCTAATACTAAAAACGTATAGTTTAAGACATTGGTCCACCTTACAAGGTGGACCCTGGTCCATGGTATAAAAACTCATATGAGACAAACAAGTGGCGTATGGATTAGATAAACATGTGAATTGTGTTGAGAAATGAATTTGGATATGTTTGTGGCCAGATACATTTTGGATATACTTTTATACTACATTCGTCCCAAAATGGTTGTCTAATTCGTTTAACTAGGCGTGACTGAAGTAATTTTTAATCCAATTTTTCATATTATTAAGTTTAACATTAATATATAAAATTTATATATTTAGAAACTACATTAAAAATACTATTAAACACAAAAAGTTAAATTTAAAAATAATAAAAATAAGAAGGAAGAGTTGGTTTGACCAAATTTAAAATAATAAAAAATTACAAGAAAATAAGCAAAAAAGGAAGAGTTGGTTTGACCAATGAGTAGTAAATGGGATAGGGAGTATTAATTAATTAAATAATACGGAGTATCCTAATAATAAATAGTGTTCTTCATTTGCATTTATCGCATGGTTCGTTACAAAGAAAATATTATGAATTTAATATTCATCCTTGAAGATGCCGTTGAATATGAAAGATATGAAAGATCTTAATTTTTCTTTAGTACTATTGACTCTGTTACATGAAGCATAAAGAGCCGCCAATATCCCCTCCACTGAGATTTCAACTCACCCCCTCTCATCTGAGCGCAACCGGGTGCCACTAGACCACAAGGTCTTTAGCTAAAAGGTCTTAAAATAAAATATATAAATATGATTTCCACTCGAAAAACACATTATATAAAAAGTATAAATTCAAATTGTATATTTGTACGAGCTGGTCAATGCCCGTGTCTAAACTGGTCTCAGGTCTAAGCTAACATGGACGGGAACCAATCCTGAATTAATTGGGTCGAACATGTCTCGAACTAGGTTTTGGGCTCTTGTGCGCTTGCCTTGGGCTAGGCCTTAGATTTTATTTATTTTTTATATAAACTATTATAATATTTTTTGATCAAGGGGAAGGGGATACCTATGTAGCTAGTTACAAATATCAACCTGGTGCCATGCAGGGATGCCCATTACATCATTGTCTAAAGTATCAAGGATTTCGTCTGGGAGTGAGTCAAGAATGAGGTTCCCATTGGCAAAGTGGCAACTTTATGAGCTAATTTATCAGCTATTTTGTTCTATTCACGGGCAACATGCATGGGTAACTCTCCAACTATAAATCGTGGAGAGCTCTTGAGCACAGGCTTTAAGTAGGTTCCAAGCTCTATTCTTAGAAGGGGTTGCCGGATATCTAGCTTTCACCATTGCTCTATTGATTTCCTTGACTTGGTTTCTAATCCAGTTAGCTTTGTAATTGGGATCTAAATTTTCCTTTCAGAAAACTGCTTCATTTCGCCATTTCCATAGCCACCATGCCGTTACCCCGAACATTACACTGAGATTATGTTGTTATTTACCGAATCCCCTTACCAATTAAGCATTAAACCATTCATTAAACTGGTGTGACGGCTACTCAGTATAGACTTCTAGCATCAACTTCTCCCAGATCACCTTGGCTCTGGAGCAATTACGTAGGTTATGCTCCGTATCTTCTATTTGGGTTCTGCAGCTGCCACACATCACACATGGCATTACTTGTAAGTCCACGTTTGGACCTGTTTACATTCGATATGATTCTATTTCGTTTTGCCAGCAAAAGGAATGTAGCTATGCGATTTGGGACTCTCAATTTCCAGATGTTTTGCCATGCCATGTTCAATGGGTGATCTGTTAGTGTTTTTTGTACTAAGGAGATTTAGTGCAAACCTTCATGCGTTGTAAAGAAGAATATAATAGGCATCATTAATAGCCGAACCACTATAAAAACTCTCTCTCTCTAATTACTACTTTATTTTGCATATTATTCATGATCAAACCTAATATTTTACAAGCAAACCAAACGTGCAAAAGAACGTATAAAAGGGTTCAAACTCTAAACGTTTTGTTAAGTTTTCCTCTAGGTTAGACTTAGCATATGCGAAGATTTTTCAAAAATCTAGTGAGTCTATTCACCCCTCTCTAGACTCACTCTTTAACCTTATGGGGACCAACAAATGAGAGTCCTTATGGGGGAGCGCTTTTGAACTGTTTTTTTTAAGTGTAGGACTCTAAGGGTTGACAATGTTTGCATATTAGCAATGGTTCTTTGGGGGCATTTGGAATAGTAGAAACTTGATGGTGTTTAAGAGCCACCGTTTATCAATTGAAAGCATTATTCACGGAGCTTTTACACTAATTGATAATTGAAGGCAAATGAATTTGAACCCTGGTGGAAATCAGTGGGTTGAGCGGTGGTAGAAGCTGAGTGAGGGCAAGTTCAAATTAAATACTAATGTGGTAATTTGTTTGGATGAGAGGTGTATCGGGTTGGGGTGGGTGGTAAGTGACTCAAATGGGGATTTTTATGCTGTTAAGGGAATGAGTTGGGAAGGGGTTTTCATGCCCAAAGAAACAGAGGCGCTCAGTATTCGCAAAGCTTTGAGTTGGATTAAAGGTTTGAGAATGGATCATCATGATGTTGAAACTGATTCCCAACAAGTTTATTTTACTCTAAATTCATAACTCCTTTCATTCTTCTATAAGCTTGATTGTAGATGATCTTAAGGAAACGGTTTTGTGTTTCACTGATATTTGTTTTCATTTTGTCAAACGATTTATTCCCCAGTCATTTATGATGTGAAAACGTGTTTATCTCTATAAGAACGCCTTGTTCCGAGGTGCGAATCTTGTTGCCAATATTATTCTAGGGGGTCGTTTCCATGTCAATTTGTGGCAAGTGGCTTCATGCACCGCCAAGTCCATTGTGGATATTTTGGTTGATGACATAATGCATTGATTTCTCCTCTTCAAAAAAATTTTATAATTTATAAATATTATAAAATGTATTATAAATTTTATTTGATTTTTAGTCACTAAATTATGTTAGACTAATAAATTAAAAAAATTTATAAAAGACTTTTAATTTGCATTTGTTCTTTATTTTTATTGAGTTTGCTCTTGATATTGAGAAACATTAAGATGCATATGTATCATCAATAATAATTTAGAGGAATAAAAATCCACAAGTTGTACTTACACAAACATCACTGGTTTTATATGTAAAATTCCACCGAGTAGGATGAAGTTACAAGTCAATTTTAGGAAGAATTTGAAGTTTAAAGCATAATTAAGAGAAAAGGATATTGGAGAAAAGATTGGAGTAGAGAAAGGAGCAAAAATTAGAGTCTGAGCAAAATAAGAAGAACAAAATCAGTAGAAAAGGTAATAAGCAAAGGTTGGAGAAGAGCTTGAACAAAGGAGATGAGGAGTTTGTGTCTCAAAGAGAACAAATAAAATTAAAGAGCAAAGGTTGGAGAAGAGCTTGAAGAAAAGTAGGTGAGGAGTTCGAATCTCAGGAAGTAAATAAAATTCAATTAAGCTAAGGATGCAAAGGATGAGCTACGATTTTTGGTTAGGAGTTTGAATCTCTCAGGAAGTAAATAAAATTCAATTGAGCTAAAGATGCAAAGGATGAGCTACGATTTTTTGTTAGGAGTTTGAATCTCTCAGGAAGTAAATAAAATTCAATTGAGCTAAAGATGCAAAGGATGAGCTACGATTTTTGGTTAGGAGTTAGAATCTATCAAGAAGTAAATAAAATTCAATTGAGCTAAGGATTTCAAGGATGAGCTTCGGTTTTCGAGAGGAGTTCAAAACCTACAAAGGAAATAAATTAAAATTAAGTGACGTGCGGTATTTTGGTGAGTTTAGTTTAGCGGTGTTGGTGATGTGAATGGAGGAAGGTGTAAACGGAGTTAGACTCCCCGAGTGTTGTTCTCTCAAGGATGACAACGTGGAGCTACGTAGACTGCAAGACAATCGTAGGGCATATACAAATAAGAGTTAACTAGGTGAAGAGATGTCACTAGAAGTGTGAGAATAAAGGTAGGAAGCATGAAAGTAAAAGCAACAATTAAATAAGTAAAATGGGGAATTGTAGGGATGGGCATTTCGGTATTCGGTTTGGTTTTTTCAGTTTCGTTTTCAGTTCGGTTTGAAATGGTTCGGTTTCGGTTCGGTTTAAGACCCAAAATTTAGCATTTCCTAATTTTCCGAACATACTATCATATTATCTATATCCAAAATCTAAATATTATATAACAAAAATAGCAATTCAAAGTCCAAACATACTACTAAGTACTAATTGAGAGGTAAAGAACAATTGTAACAAACAACAAAAGTGCAAAGTAGATAACAAGCTATAAAGAAATCAAATAAAAAAAATTTAAGAGATACCAGTGAGAATAGGAATTAAACAACGAAGCAGGCGTCAAGGGACTTAGATTTACTTCTTTATTATTATTTTTTATTGTTGTTGTTGTTATTATTAGTATTATCATTATTCATTTTTTATTATTATTATTATTATTATTATTATTATTATTATTATTATTATTATTATTATTAAAACCTAACAAAGTTTGATTTGGTTCGGTTTTTACTAAACCGTTCGGTTCGGTTCGGTTTACAAGAATCCCGAACCGTTTGGTTTTGTATTACTAGTTCGGTTCGGCTCGAATCGGTTTGGTTTGGTTCGGTTCGGTTCGATTCGGATAAACCGAACCGAAATGTCACCCCTAGGGAATTGGATGGAAAACACTTGATCTTAGGCATTCAATAAGCTATGGTAGACTCAAAGTAGTGCAAAGCAAGACTAACTTAAGGGAGACCGTGTTGCAAACACTAAGCCATCCTGTACTTAGACTCTTAGATCACACCATAGTGTGACTAAGGAATTTCCTAGAACACCTAGCCTACGCCTCCTTCCGTGCCTTGCCCTTTCCTAGAACACCTACCAAAATTTACACTTTTCGTCCCTAAGTTATAGAATAATTGTAGAATTCGTCCATAATTGGTGGTCGTGCTCATTTTTCGTCCCTAAATTATAATTGACGTCGCAAATTTTGTCCTTTTAATAACAGGTTGTACTCACCCTTTGTTCTTAAGCTATACTAACATTGCAAATTTCGTCCCTAATGTTTTGTTATTAAAGCGACGGAATTTACAACATCAATTACGAAGTATATCTTAGAGACAAAAAGTGACCACAACCAACAATAATAAGAGACGAATTTTACAATTACCCTATAACTTAGGGATGAAAAGTGTAATTTTCATATTTTTTACCATTGTATATATTTTGTGTTACGTGAAAAATTTGAAAATAATGTTTGACAACCTTAACTATCGTACTCATATAATTATATATATTCATATATTATATTATTGCACATAGTATAATTAAAAATAATTATCAGTAATAATCGACACAATCATATGTATGGTGTTTATAATGATATTGTATGGTTTATACTAATGTCGACTAACATACTCTATAAATTTGGCCTCCCCGCTCCGCCCTGCTCATTACGCATGCCATCTTCAACATGTCACATTTGTCATTTCCACAGTTTTGGGTACGTAACTAGAAAAATACATAGCCACTAATTGAAGGTGTGCACTAGGTAAATTTTACATTGTGAACTTAGCTAGTAAAGAACCACAATAAGGTAAACCAGCTTAGGTTGTCTAAAACTAGTTCAAACCAAGAAGGTGACCCTAATAATAAGTAAAGGACCACAAGAAGGCAAACTAGTATAGATTGCTCATAGTTAACCGGCTCAAACCAAGAAAACCAATATGCACTAAGAGTTAAGCTTGTAAGAAAATAAAGAATTTAAAAAGGATTATGACTAAAATAGGCATTTGAATTTCTTTTTGAAAAAGTTTAATTGAACTTTCAAATTTAAAAAGTTCTAAACAAATTAACCCACTTTAAAAAAATAACACCATAATTGGTAACCTTCCATGATTATTTAGTCTTGCTCCAATAGTGTGGTGGAGTTTGAATCCTATTGGCACGTACTTGTGGTGGGGTATGAATATGGTGAAGGTTTCTTGTGCATAGCGTGTATAGGCGGTAGATATCTGGAAAATTGTCTGAATGACTTGTGGTTTACCTCTTCCAACAGCTCTAAGGGCAACATTTTGGAATCCAGGCTGCAGGGATCTATGGGATTGTTTGAGCGACTTTATCTCCTCAAATAATTCTAGGGGGCGGATCTTGGGAGTCCAAGATATGGTTTGATGTAAGTTGTGATGCCTGGGTTATTAAAATAAAAGAGCAAATACCAATTTGGTCCATATGTTTAATTTTTATCAATTTTGGTCTCACGACTATTGTTTTAGTACCATTTTTCATCCACGACTATTGTTTTATTGCCAAAATTCATCGCGCCGGTCACCCATCCGTTTAAAACGTGCAAAAATATAAAATTGTTAAGCGTATTTTCATCATTTTCAACTTAATATTCCAATTTGAGCATGAATAAATGGATTTAAGCCCTAAGATCAATCAAAATTTGCAGTTTTTCTCCTCATTTTACCTTAATTTGAAGAGGAGAACTGTGAATTATGATCGATCTTAGGGCTTAAATCTCCTTATTAATGCTCAAATTGAGATATTGAGTAGAAAAGTACAAAAATACCTTTAAAATTTTTAGATTTCAGCATGTTTTAAACGGATGGGTGACCGACGCGATGGATTTTGACACTAAAACAGTAGTCGTGGGACTAAAATTGGTATTAAAATAATAGTTATGGGACCAAAATTGATAGAAATTAAACATGTAAACTAAAATTGTCATTTTGTTAATAGGCGGTTCAAAAAAACATGTGGATGGTATGACAATTTAAATGATTTTTTTAAAACATGGGCAAAGTGGCAAAGTCAATATTAAATTTTGGGGACAAAACTGATATTTCTGCTTCTTTTCGTTATTTGTGTGTTTGGATTGAGACATTGAGTTGACAACTTGGCATTATCGTCAAAGCTTTAAAACTAAAATAAAAAGCACCTTTCATGGACCTCAATAAAAATAAAAATAATTGTATATTGCCATCTCCACTTATAAAAGTTAATTAATGTGACACTTCTCAAATACGGAGTAGTAGTTAAAGAGATAAGTAAGAATGCTACTTGTAGGAATTTTTATTTGAAATAAATAAATTTTTCGGTAAATTTTAATTCGGTAAATTAAAATATTAAATAAATTTTTCGGTAAATTTTAAGAAAAATTCAGAGTCTGTGTAGCACACATTTTCTTTAAATCTATTTGCTTCCTCGTAAAGGCATCCACAACTTTTATCTCCTTATCTCCCCATTTTGTGGACACAACTCTTTCACATCATCATAAAAATAAAAATAAGTAATGAGGTGCAAATTGGCCACTAAACGTAACTTGAAAATGCAATTAGGTCACTGAACGTAACTTGAAAATGCAATTAGGTCACTGAACGAAAAAAAAAAATGCAATTAGATTACTGAACACTCTAAATAATGCAACTTCACCTGATAGCAAGTTATCATCCATTTCATCAATCATCATGTTGTCTGCTTACGTGGAGGGTGAGTTAACATATTTAAATACATAGTAATTTATATATATATAAAACACGCTGGTGTGGCCCCCCTCCTTCGTCTCCGGTTGGAGACGAAGACAAACAACCACCCCAGCGTTTCTTTTAATAATTTATTTTTAAATTATTTTAAATTACTTTTAAATTTTATTATTAAAAATAATTAAAAAGTGTCAACTCACTATCCACGTAAGCAGGCAACCTGATTAAATTGATGATAACCTGCTATCAAGTGAAATTGCATACATTTGTAGTGTTCAATGGTCTAATTGCACTTTTTTCATTCAGTGACCTAATTGCATTATCAAATTACGTTCAGTGGCCAATTTGCACCTTATTCCTAAAAATAAAAATATAGGGATCATAGCCAACTCTCATCCCCGGGTTACCCGCTCATAGTTCTTGCTCTACTCTCACCAATAGAATCAATGAAAACACACGTGTTACGACCCTAGCTAGATAGGACCGTAATAGATGGGAAACCTTTCCAGCTGGTTTCTGGCTTCTTACCATATTCGAGTCACGACAAACTCCAATTTCACACTTTGAGTGTGTGAGAGCTCCAAGAAAGTTGAAGAATGTAATATCAATATATTTCTCTGAGTGGTCCTTAATATTCATATACAATAGATCTATTTATCCTAAAATTACTAGCACCCTTGATATCTACTATACTAATAAGAGCCAAAGAGAGTTAGGCCTAAAATGGATAGAAAAAATGGCGGTCAAATTATTTAATTAAATGGATGGTTCAGATGAATTATTTAATCAAATAGATGGTTAAGATAATTCAGATTAATATTATTAATAGAGATTACCTAATTTAACCTTACTTTTATGATTATCCGTTAAGTTTTCCGTTAAATATTCTATTCCCCGTTAATATTCCGTTAACTTTTAACTTACCCATTAATTTCTATAAGAAAGGTCTTAGGTTCGAACCTCATCTCAATCAAATTTGACATAATTAAGTTTCTCACTCTATTTACTCTTTTTAAATTAAATAAATTAGTAGCTACAACAAAAAATGATACATATGTGTTTCTTTAATTTAGAATTATGTGTCTACAATACCTTTATTTGAAAAAATTATTCATTATCAAAAAATTAAATGAAATAAGATAAATAATTTCATTAGTTATATTGTCTTTATTTTCTCTCATGCAAAGATTCTTTACATTCAAATTTATCAATTGATATTCATTACATTGTCCATTATCTTATTTTTACAATATCTTGTAATTAAATATCAAAGTTATAGTACAAAATAATGTTATATATTTATTTACCAAGTATTTTATTAATACTATGAAAAAAAATTTTAAAATAATTTGAAGCTAATTATATTAACTACTTGGAGATTGGTTGACAAAGATAGTACTCAAATAACCCAACAAATTGAAGCGGTATCGCTCTATTTTACTCTTATTAAATTAAATAAATTAGTAGTTACACCAAAAAATGATACATATGTATTTCTTTAATATCATGAAAAAAGTAAAAAAGAATAATTTGAAACCAATCATATTAACTACTTGGGGGATTAATTGACAATAAAGTACTCAAATAACCCCTTACCCAGCAAATTGAAGCGAGGAAGTACCTTTTAATATTTTTGAAATATATAATATTTTAAAATTTCAAATTTTCATTAATTTATTTAATCTCTTTTCTTAAACTAAGGATTTTTTTATCCACAATAACTCATTCAACAATAATGGTTGAACCAAATGAACCCCAAGCAGAACACCTAAAGGAAAGTCCATAGCTCTTATATCATAATCGCTACCAACAATAGCCGAATTGCAAATAACACACTACCAACAAAAAGGAAGAGAACAAATAGTAAAGATGAAGACAATGACAATGTTACTCAAAAGAGAATTAAGAACACTTAGAAAAATTCAAATGAAAAGTAGTATTTATTTAGACTATCATTTTTAGACCAAATATTTAGACTATCGATTTTACAAGGTTGCAAACATTTATTCTAGTAATAAT
This sequence comes from Ipomoea triloba, assembly GCF_003576645.1. NCBI lineage: Eukaryota > Viridiplantae > Streptophyta > Magnoliopsida > Solanales > Convolvulaceae > Ipomoea > Ipomoea triloba. The sequence continues at coordinate 20,620,403 of NC_044916.1, read as the reverse complement.
TATAATGAATTTTCTATATTTTCTTGGATTCATATACTTTGAGTTAGATATTTAAATAAAAAAATTCGACATTCAATTACACAGGTATAAACTTCTCCTATATAATGCATGTATTGATATACTTTCAAATATTTATTTAAATATAAACATTGGGCATTAACCCATTCGCGCAATGCACGTATAAAACTAGTATTCTAATATACATAATTTCCTAATACTAATATTTATTCAATTATCCTATCACTTGATGTGTGTGTATATGGGGCAAGTTCATGTAATAACTTGTCTTTCTCGTAAAAAATTGTTGAATAATTTCAACCATCCATCTATGATGATCGGATGGGTAAAGCTGAAAATCAAGGAAAAAATATAGTTGCATGTTTGTAATTATTATGAACTTTGGATTAACATTGTATAAAGCTTAACAATGGCTCAGCTGATAACAAATAGTGCACACAAGACCTACCAATAATTCACTCAAGTTTTTTTGCACGATAACATATCAACGCAACTTGTTTGTCCCGAAGGGTTGGAATCACAAGTCTGGGGGAGGGGGGGAGTTGAATAGACTTGTGTAGATTTTGAAAATCTTTACTATTCGAAAATTCTAGACTTAAGATAAATTTAAGTTAGAACAACTTTTCATTCTACAAAGATTGGTATCTATGGGAGATGCTCGAACAATAGAAGAGTTTAAACTTACTACATTGACCTATTTATCTATGAATTATATTGCAGAAAGCTCATAGTTGCTATCTGACTTAAATGAAGTTTGCTTTGTGACCCTAATCAGTAAAAGACTATAACGAGATGAACTAGCTTAGGTAGCCCATAGTGACCGGCTCAGACCAAGAAATCTAATATGTAACTCCCATAGAGAGTTCAACTTAGGGTGTGTTTGGTAACCCGGAAAATGACTTCCGAAAAATGTTTTCCGAGTTTTCGGTGTTCGGCAATGTTTGGAAAATGTGATCAACAGAAAATGTTTTCTGTTGACCAAGGAAAATCAGTTCAATTTTTCAAAAATGACTTACGAAATTTTTTTCCGTAAGTCATTTTTCATAATGACCAAAAAGGCCGTTTCGCATGTTCTCGGCCAAAATGGCCAAAGTCGGACCTTTATTTTTTTTCTTTTTCTTTTATAATAAATATTATTATTTTATATATTTTTATATTATTTTATATTTTAAATAAAATAATAAAATATATAATTATACAATTCTACTCATTTTCTAGAAAATGAACCAAACATACCAAGATAATTTTCCATAACGCAACAAAACACGGGAAATGAAAATATTTTTCGGAAAATGACTTACTTTCCAGAAAACAATTTCGGGAAGTCATTTTCCTGCTTTCCAAATAGACCTTTAGATCATTGTGGTTACGAAGCCAATTGTCCGATCAGCTTGGATGAGTTGCTAATTGATATATTTATCTTGTACATAGCTAGAAATTAGAATCTAAAATGGTACAAAAATGCATAGGTGGGCAATCACAATCATATATTAGTCAACAGTGAACAAAAAATAACCATGCAATAGGTAACCTCCAATAATTGATAATATGACAATTTAAATGATTTTTTTAAGAACATGGCAAGCTTTTGTTAAATTTTGCCATTTTAGGGGCAAAATTGATATTTCCTCTGCATTTTATTGGGGTTTGGACTGACTCGTTGGCAGGTTGGCATCATGTCGAAGTTTTAAATCAGAAAGCAACTTTCATGGACCTTTGCAGAGTAAAAATATTGTGCTTCAAAGACCACTAAAAATGGGGAAAATGATTAGAAAAAAGGAAGTTGCACATCTAGGCATTGAGCATTGTATATCGTCATCTCCAATATAAAAGTAAGGGTGACGTAGTGTATTAAGACATACAAGAAGTTTTTTTTTTGAAGACATACAACAAGTTTAAGATAGAATTATGCAGGAATTAAAATAGTTGTTTTAAGAGATAATTATGAATGACTCTCGTGGCACTATAAAACAAGATTAATAGATTTTTTTATTAGTTTACAAAACAATCCTTATTATTTTCATTTTTATTTTTATTATACTTTTTCTACTTCCAAAGGTTAAATCCTTAACCCAAGGCCCCCCACACTCCAGCCCGACAAAGCATTTGAGAGGATATAAATCATAGCAACTCAGTGATTTAGTAGGCAAGGCCAAATTACAGGACGCACAAAAGATTTGCCCACTTTAAATATGATTTTTATGCTGTCATTGTCGTGTTTTGAATCTTGATATTCTTTTTCTTCATTTTTATTACACTTGCTTGATTAGGGACTTGATTATATATATATATATATATATATATATATAGATTTTTATTCAAATGTGGCCGCGTCCTTACGTGCGGCCGTGCGGTTTATACCACTCAATGTTAAGAAATGCACCACTCAATGTTACGAAATACACCACTCAATAACATTGAGTGGTTCATTTCTTAACATTGAGTGGTGTAAACCGCACGGCCGCACGTAAGGGCGCGGCCACACCTGAACATGAATATATATATACATACATATATATGTGTGTGTGTGGGGGGGGGGGAATGGTTCAGGTGCGGGTATAGCTTAATTCCCGTGCGGTTGTGCGGTTACGCAACTTAAGTATTAAAATAGTGCATCTTAAGTACACAAACCACGTACCTTAAGCTAAGAACACAACCACACACCTAAAGTTTTTAAATAGTGCACCTTCAGTACACAAACTACGCAACTTAAATCACACAAACAAAGCACTTTAAGTACATAGATCACGCAACTTAAGCTAAGAACACAAACCATACACCTAAAATTTTTAAATGTTGCACCTTCATTACACAAACTACGCACCTTAAGCACACAAACAAAGCACTTTAAGAATAAAAATTATGCATCTAAAGTTTTAAAATGGGTCACTTTAAGTTTCAACACTGATGCACCTTAAGAAGGAAAACAACGTGCCTTAAGAAGGAAAACCACGCACATAGAGGTGTAGGTTGATGCACCTTCAATTTCAACACTGACGCACCTTAAGCATACAAACCACACCCACCTTAAGAAAGAAAATTATGCACCTAAGCAACCGCATAACCGCACCTGAGAAGGTCAACCGCACGGGAACTCATATATATATATATATATATATATATATATGTATATATATATATATATGTATATATATATATATATGCGTAATTTTTCCTTCTTAAGGTACGTGGGTTTTTTCTTAGGTGCGTTGTTTTCCTTATTAAGATGCGTGATTTGTATGTTTACGGTGCATGAATTGTTGAAGGGAGAGCTGAGATATCCGTTGCCAAGAGTCGTATTTTATTAAGTAAGACGCCAACGCCTCCTGAGTGATCCGTAAAACCAAGGCATGAGAGATTGGCCATCTCAATACAATATTCCTTGGCGCGTTCCGCCAGGGGTTTGTTAATCACCCGAGACAATTCTTCCCCCAGGGATGAGGGATGCGCCCGGATGAGATGATTAAATAACAAACATGTTCTCTAGTCGTTCTGCTGTGCAGGTTTCGACAATGATCCTTCCGCAGGTTCACCTACAGAAACCTTGTTATGACTTCTCCTTCCTCTAAATGATAAGGTTCAATGGACTTCTCGCGACGTCGCGTGCAGCGAACCGCCCACATCGTCGCGATCCAAACACCTCACCGAATCATTCAATAGGTAGGAGCGACGGGCAGTGTGTACAAAGAGCAAGGACGTAGTCAACGCGAGTTGATGACCCGCGCTTACTAGGAATTCCTCGTTGAAGACCAACAATTGCAATGATCTATCCCCATCACGATGAAATTTCAAAGATTACCTGGGCCTGTCAGCCAAGGCTATATTGACCTTCTCTGTTGCGGTTGTACGATAGCTGTAGGTGCTTAATTTTTTCTTCTTAAGGTGCGTGATGTTTTCTTCTTAAGGTGTGTGGTTTGTATGCTTAAGGTGCATCAGTGTTGAAACTTAAGGTGCGTTGTTTTTTCCTTCTTAAGGTGTGTGATTTGTATGCTTAAAGTGTGTGAATTATTGAAACTTAAAGTGTGTCATTTTAAAACCTAAGGTGTATGATTTGTGTTCTTAAGGTGCATAATTTGTGTACTTAAAGCGCGTGATTAGTGTACTTAAGGTGCATCGGTCTAAAACTTGTGTGCGTGGGTTGTGATGTGTGTTTTAAGGTGCTTTGGTGTTTAAGGTGCGTACTTTGTTTACTTAAGTTGCGTCATTATAGTGCTTAAAATGCCTAACCGCACGGAAAACTTTCCCCACACCTGAACCCTTCCATATATATATATATACTACCTCCGTCCCATTTTGATTGTCTGATTCGTTTAACGAGACTTGACTGGAGTTATTTTTAATCCAATTTTCCATAATATTAAGTTTAACATTAATATATAAAATTTATATATTTAGAAACTACATTAAAAGTACTATTAATCACAAAAAATTAAATTTAAAAATAATAAAAAATTACTAAAGAAAATAAGCAATGAAGAAAGAGGTGGTTTGACCAATGAATAGTAAATATGACAGGTAAACTGGGACAGAGGGAGTATATATATTGAGAGGTTTGGAGGAAGTACCCATTTGCAGGAAATAATATTACTACCGACCTGTCTCACGGAAATTGTTCCAGTGATGAAATAGGGGCAATATTATTTCTGAGATTTGTGCACTTGGATGAACTTTACTTTTAAATAAATAATTGAATATAATTGTTAAAAATTACAAAAATAAAAAATAAAAATTATAAGCCTTAAATGAAGGATCAATTGAAATAAATATATTTTGCTTGCTTGATGCAATATGGCAATTGTTCAAAATGAGATGACAAAACTTACAATACCAAACCTTCAAGGCAAAGATATTATAACACAAGGAACAACAGAGGACTTTAGCCTTATTCTACATTGATCTATATATCTCATACATAGAAATTAGAGTCTCAAATGTAACAAAAAATGCACAAAAAATGGCAATCACAACTTTCACAAGCATGATATTAGTCAACAGTTAAACAGTAGTGTTCTCTGATTCATCAAACCTACTCACTGGCCAGGAATTTCACATCCATCCACCTGTACAAGGGATATCTCTCCATAGAAATTTTACTAAACCTCTTCCAAAATTGGCCAGCAATCAAGCTGAATCTCTGTCCCTTGAGGATCTTGTGAAGGAAGAACAACCTGTGCCTCCCATTAAAGAAGTGAAACCAAGCATAGAAGTGCCCAAATTGAACTCCAAAAGATTATCCTCCAATTGGTACCCTCCAATCACAACTGAGGCCCCTTGCCCCAACCCACCATCCAAGAACCCCAAACACATCACCCCATCACCCACCTTCACCATTGCATTCATCCTCCATTTCACCATCTCACTCTGCAACACAAACTCCACCCTTGGAACAACATCTGACCCAACAACCTTAAAGCAAGCCTCAAATGGTGCCACAGGGTCCACCCTGCTGAGCCCCATGGAAGCAGCAATTTCCAAATAGGAGTCCACAAATGGCTGGTAGATTGTGGTCTTCATGGTTGTGTAAGGAACCACTGTGCTGATTCTTGTCCCTCCCTCAACTTCTTGATCCAAGAACAACAAGGATGTGTTGAGAGGGATTTTCCTGTCATTAATTTTGATTGATTTCACGTTGATGTAATACTCCTGTGTGGTGCCATTTTGGGGGGAGATCAAAGGGGTGTACATCATAGATCTCGAAACATCATAGGTAGTGTCACCAGAGATTATAGCACCATTAGAAGAGGACAAACAGACAGCAAATTTTCTAGGAATACCAAAAGTGTTTGCAAGCTGAGAGGGCAACGAAATCCTAGAATTCCCAAGGCCCAACACCCCGTTGACGCCATTACCCAGGCCTTGGAACAGGAAACTCGGCACAAACGAAAACAAGAAATTAGGAACATGAGAGAGAAAAGAACCTGCGTTGGGCTCATCTATGAGCTCCACAGCTAAGGTGTCTTCTTTCAAAACCCCAGATCCGGCCAATTTCGAGACGGGATTTTCGAATTGAAGGTCACAGATCTCGTTACTAACCCCACTGCTGCATCCTTTAGGGTTAGCCATGGAGCACTTGAGAGAGCCACAGGGTATGGTGGAGCCCTGAGACGAAGAAGCCCAATCAGCCCAGAGAAACGGACCACCGACATCGACAACCAGTTTCAAAGGAGCAAGATTATACCCCATCTGAAGCTGAGCAACATATTGTGAAGTGGGGAAATCTTTGGAAACAGGAATAACAATCGCCCGTGGGAAAAAGGGTCTCTGAGCAAGAGAAACAGTAGCCAAGAAAACGAGTGAAAAGAGTGAAAGCAGGCAAGGATTCTTAGCCATGGAAGCTAAACCAGAGAGAAGGGAAAGAAGAAACAAAGTTAGGGTTGTTGGAAACAAAGTTACTGCGGTCTGCGGAGGGGCGCCACGGCTAATAAATAAACATGATAAATAGAATGGAACATGTGGATAAGGCCAATGCTGACTAGATTCCATCTATATCCGGATATACCATTTTCTCCTCGTGATATTTAAAACTTCTTCTTGAAGACTTTGAACATCACACGTCATTCAGTTCTTATATCGTGGACCGCGTTCTACAATGCATTGTGGACCGTGGTCCTAAAACGACGTCGTTTCGATAAGTGGGAGGCGGAGCCCGTAATTGACATTACAGTTCGTCTCAAAAGATACTGCCTTATATTTGTTTTGATATTATCGAATGAAACTGCAGTTATATTAAAATATAACTGTAGTTGTGTTGAAATGTAACTGCAGTTGTGTTGAAATGTAACTGCAGTGTATATGAACTGAAAGTGAGTGGCGCGAATTCATCCGTCTGTTTTCATTAATCAAAACGACGTCGTTTTGATGCGCGATCCACAATGTATTGTGGACCACGGTCCACGATATAATTTGCGCACGTCTTTGCCTACCATCAACACCAAGTCACCAACTGTGGTGAGAGATTTTTATAATATAGTGTTGTGCTTAATATAAAATTAGTTATAATTAGTGATAGTGAAAATATAAACAAAGAAGACTTATTAGTCATAGTAGAAATTATAAACAAAGAAGACAATTGTATTATTGGAGGGTGATGACTGATGATATGAGTCGTGTGGGGTTATATCACATGTATAAATTAAGAGATATAGTGCACATTATTTAATTCATATATTGAATTATAAGTTCTAAATGTCTCAAATAGCAATTTTATATTCACCAGGCCAATTCATCATTAGAGAAAACGAAACCCACTTTTAAATCCTAATGGATACATTATCTTGACAAAATATAATGATACTCAATTTCAGCATGTTTCGTGCGGGCATGAAATAGGTGTAAAGATAAGTGGTGACTAAATTGTCAATTTGTCATGCTATAATCAAGAAAGAAGATCAAGTGTTAGACATTGAATTTTGTTATATATATTAGTGATGTTGGGGAGACAAATGAATTTTGTGTTGATGATAAGAAGAGGACATTACTACAAATAAAGCTTTCAACATCAGTTTTTTGACACTTTTAACATCGATTTTCTTTTGACGTCGTTCTTCTAGACATATAGTACATTAAAGAAACGACGTCGAGTATTGAACCGACGTCGAATAATAGCTACGACGTCGGTTCTTAGCTATGAACCGACTTTGGTTAAACGTCGTATAGCTTTCTATTTTTTTATTTTTTAAAAATTGATACGACGTCGATAGACCATTTAACCGACGTCGTATCATTTAAAAAAAATTGTAAATTTAAATAATTATTTGTCGTCGGTTTTGTAAAAAAATAATCTTATTTCAGCTACGTTGAAGGTGTTTTCTGTAGTAGTGAGAAAACTGTAATGTGTAAGGAAATATATTTTGGATGCTCAGCATTTGATATATATATATATATATATATATATATATATATATATATATAGTCATGCTCTTATGAGAACCCTCTTCTACATGAGAACTATGGACAAATCAAAGCCATAGAAATAAAGAGATCAATGGCTTAGATAGAATCCAGTCATCAATTTAATCTCGTGTAATTAGTAGTTAAATTAGGCCTCAATTCTTAGTTAAGGGACAAATTAGTCCAAAGATGTGTACAATGCATCATTCTAGAAAGAAAAAAGTTGAGCTTCTCTCCCTCGTACCCACGAAATCATAGACAAACAAGGCAATATGCAAACAAGCAAGGTATTCAACTCAATAGCACATACTACACTTACAAAACCATGATTGACGCCACGCATGGACAGCCTAGACGCTGGGGACTGCCGAATAGAGTAGATAACAAAGGTATAGGCATAAAAACCCTTTGTTCCGATAGTAGAGAATAACCATTGGGCATTGCATTGATTGAAGGGTTTATACCCATAATCGCTACTTGAGATGAAGGAAGGGTGTAACACTTCCGATTTTCTAACATTTGAGCTTAGTATGAATATAACACTCGCAGCAAAATCCAAAGCCAGTATATATATATATATATAGGGTTGCACTCTCGTGCGTACTGTCGCCCAAGTAAGAAATGAGAACGATTCACAGCCTTCCACGTGTCCAGATCAACGAATTAGATGCAATTTTTTAAAAAAAAAGATGCGGTGGCATTTTCGTAAATAACTGGAACTTTGGTGCATCTAGTTTCACTTACAAGTGCACCTAGTTTCACTTATAAGTGCACCTAGTTTCACTTACAAGTGCACCTATTTTCGCACATATTTTCACTTACAAGTGCAAGTAATTTAACTTGTTAATATTCATGCATCTATTTTCGCAAATATTTTCACTTACAAATGCAAGTAATTTACCTCGTTAATATTCATGCACCTGTTGCAACCTAGGTGCACCTAGTTATAACATTAGGTGCACCTAGTTATAACATTAGGTGCACTTAGTATTGATGCTCATTGTACAATTTACTTGCACTTGTAATACATTTTACTTGCACGTGTGAACCTATTTTCACTTACAGGTGCAAGTAATTTACCTTGTTAGCATTTATGCATCTAGTTATAACATTACGTGCACCTAGTTATAACATTATATGCAACTACATTCCAGACACGTGGCGCGCTGTGATTCGTCCGCAGTTCTCTCCTGGGCGGCCAGTACGCACCAGAACGCGATCATATATATATATATATATATATATATATATATATATATATATATATATAGAGAGAGAGAGAGAGAGAGGTTTGGAAAATAGGAAGTTTAGACAATCACAATCACATAACACATCATATAATAAATACCACATAGGATCATACAAGGGTAGATCAAGTAATTATAGAGTATAGGTTTAGGAAAATAGAGGTTTGACAATACCAAGTAGCATATACCTCAAAGAGTCATAGAAGTATAATAAATAAATACTATATGCAAAGGTAGTTCACTTGCATATATACATGCATAAAAATATTGACGTACATATATATTGACATTAGCCACTTTCATACTTATACAATGATCAACACTCAATCAAGTACATAAAATGCACAATTCCAATTCAAGAGAAACAGCAAATAGGGGATTAGGGGTAATATATTAGGTGGTATCCATAGATAGTAAGCAAGGTATTTTATTTGTGAAATCAAGATGAGTAAACTCATAAGGTTAAGTAATAACCACTTTAAAAGTATAGACATAGTAAAGGAGTAAGATAGATATATACGTAAAAATATCATTTAGTATTAGTACTCTCACCCTCAAGAAAATAATAATACTTTATAATAATACTAGATGAAACATCAATCACATCATCTTTGTCATCAATCATATCGGTCTCATTAATATCATCAATCATATTATTTTCATCAAATAGGGAAGAGAAGATCATCCACAACATGGGTGACTTCGTAGGGGACCCAGTCCCGAAGACATCTCCCTAAGCCCTAAGGAAGGAGGAGAATTCACACGGGGTGAATGGCTCCATAAGGGACCTAGTCCCGAAGACATCTCCCTAAACAATCAATCTCATTTGGAATCAGGACCGCTACCTTTAGTGTATACACCCCCTAACTGGGATTCCAAGCCCAACGAGTAATAACTCAAGCCCTAAAGTAACCTAGGATTTTTCGACTAGGCCACTTTTATCATAATCTAGGATTTTTCGACTGAATTTTCTATTCATCATATCATCCGAAAGGATCAGCAATCCAGTCGGTATCATCTCGTCTTAACTTCTGAAAGGATCATTCATCTAGTCGTATTCTCCAAAAATATATATTTTCCTCACACTTTAAAAATACGGGTAGTATACACTACTACAAAATTACACATATAAGGATAGCTTTCCGCTACACCTCTTAAAAAAAGTGTAGTGGATTTCTTAAAATGAAAAAAAAAACACTACTATTCGCGACACTTACCGAGATTAGATGCCGTGAAGAGTAAATTATTAAAAGAATAACTAACTTTCCGCGGCACCCGTTCCTGAAGGTGCTGCGAAAGATCAGTCAAATTTATTGATACGTGTGAAAAGTATTGCAGCAAACAGTAGTACACACTTATTTTGGCAGCTAGTGGAGGAATATTAATTTGGCAGCAGTACACACGTGTGAAAAGTAATGAATTGTCTTCATAGTCTTCATTATTATTATTTTTTAAGATCCATTGCCTTCATTCTTCATTTTTTCTTTTTGAAAGTATTCTTCATTCTTTCTTCTTCATCTTTCTTCTTCTTGCAGTTGAAGGCTCTCCATTTCGCATTTCAGCCGCCGCCACCGCTCCTCCTCTTTTCCTTCATCGCCTCCTCCGCTGAAGCATCTACTCGCCGACGCCATCCTCTCCCCGTCGATGTAGCCCTCTTCTCACTGATGACGCCAAAGCAGCCTCAACCGCCGGTACGTATTTCTTTTTTATTTATTTTGTAATTTTCTTATTTATTTTTTATTCTAGATCTAATTTCATAATTTCCACTTTCTTTTATATCTTTTTTCTTTTTGATTCCACTTTCCAGATCTGTTTTTTGTTAGATCTCGTTTTCGGTGAGCTTCGATGGGGCAGCAGTAGCAAAAACTTAACATGGAGCTTCGTTTTCGACGAGCTTCTGATTTTGTTAATTTGTAGTGAGCTTTGGAAAGATCAGCGTTTCGCATCACTCATAATAACTCTTTGGAGATCGCAAAATAGGGGAGAAGAAATTTCGTTTCCTCTTCTATGGGAGGGTTCTGAATCAAGCAGAAGAAACACTTCTGAAATCAACAAGTTGCAGCCCTGCAGAGAGTCCTCAGACAAGAACAGAGTTTCGAGTGAGACAACGAGAGATTATAAAGATGAGGAGAAGAAGAAGAAGAAAGCTGAGAGAGGTAGTGAGAGAGAGAGAGAGAGAACGAAGAAGGAGCATGAAATGATTTTGTTGATTTTGAAAACTTAACCTGGAGCTTTGGCAGTTGCAAACTTTCCAGATCTTTTTTGTTGATTTTGAAAATTCTTTTGCAATGCGCCAAACTCAATCTGAAGCCCCTGCCCCTGATTTGAGTCCATCTATGGATGTGCTACCATGAATTGGAGCAATGACAAGTTACACGATGACCGGAATTTTGTCCAATGAACGACGGTGGATGGTTGATCGAAATTTTGTCCATGGATTGTTTTGGCTATATATATATATATAATTTTTTAAATAAAAAGGTATCCGTGACACCTCCTTAAGGGGTGTCGCGGATACTTTTTAATTAAAAAAAAAATAAAACTATTTAATACTTTCCGCGGCACCTGGAAAGCTGAGTGCTTTCAGCGGCAGTAGCCTCCGCTACACCTGCTACAAGTGTAATGGATTCCCTTTTACAGGTGTAGCTGATGTGCTATTTTGTACTAGTGATAAACATTTTAGAAACTCTTCTTCCCATAATAGGGTTTATACAATATACACCATACTTTCTAAATAAAATATAAATATAGGTTTTTAAAATAGAGAATAAGTATAGATTTACAAATTAAAATAATAAGGATATGGATTATGCATACGAATTTCCTTTTAAGTAACTGACTTGGAATACTCTCATATAAACACAATAAATCATGAATATTACTTCTCATTTATTCTCTTAATCATACGTACACCAAATATGGATTTCCGGTGAGAAAATGGGAATAATTATACCTTATTTATAAAAATGATTTTCTGCATGGAACATGCTCATCTTACAAGAAAATGGTTAAACAGATCCTCAGAGTCTCAACAGTCACTAGACTAGCGGGACATGATAGAACGTGACCGGTCCCAAATGTGCAAGACATCAAGCCCCGCACGCCTAGGGCCCATGGCCACACGGACCACGTGGTAGGGCTCAAAGCCATGTCATCTCTTGCCTCTCACTAACACGCAAGCCTGGCGGGCAGGGCTCCCAAACCTACGGCCAGCCCTGCGTGGTCTATATCAAATCGAGGCAGTAGTCCCCTCACTTGCAACATTTTATTAGAAAACTCCATTTTCTCAAACCAGAAATCATACAACAACATCATTATAGCATTTAGGAATCACTTCCACAACAATATAAACACATAACACCATTTATCACATCATTTCTAAACATCAAACAAGGGAAACTAGATACATAACACACATTTACAGAGCATCAAAGGAAAATAGCATAGTTTTGGGTTTCCATGGGTTATACTGTAAGCTTATAAATCACGTAATAACATAATAACATAAACACGTGATATACGGATCTAATAAAATACTAACCTCCAGCCATAGCTTCCAATTGAAGAAGGTTGTGTAATCACGGGACTGCTGCAACAGAGTAACAGTAGTGTTTCTCTCACTTTCTCAACCCTCTCTTGATGGTGTATGAGGAATGAATCGTTAAGCAGTGAGAGGACCAAAGGACTCTATTTATACTATCCATATGCCATCAATATGGAAATGTATCCCTTCCCTAATTACTCTTACAATCACCATTAGTTATTTACCTTAATTAACTAATGATTATATGGAAGTAATGCACCAAAATAATATATTACCTTTATTATTATAATATCTACCAATATTATAATAATGTAATAGTGGTAAGTGTTACATTCTCCCACTTGGTGCAAAACTCCATAACCCTAAAACCAGAAAACACCAACCATAGTGATATGTCCTCCTTAAAACGAGTAGCATCCATTATGATTAAATGCAAACTGATTTTGGGCACTTAATTTTGGGAAACTTAATGAAACAAACCCTACGTTTATTTCAGGTCCAACTGAAGTACATTATCTCAATAAAATAAAGGTGTACAAACTTAAATGAGATAAATGTCTGAAAGCAAAAGAATTTCATTAAAACTGAATACTGAATGTATATATACAAATTACAAAGTGGGTGAAAGTCCAATTTCTTGAACTATATCTTAAGTAGAGATCTCTTGATGTTAGCATAATGCTAACTATGTTCCATGACTAGTTTTATAACTTAACTTAAGCACTACCTCTAATGCTAAGAGCTTGGAGTTGACACGTCTGTCACTCCCACTCATCAAAATAGCCAAAAGATAGTTTAGTCATAGAAGCATTCCAACAACTTAGACAATAAACTAAAATTCTAAGTCTATAAATGTGGAATTTTAAATATACACCATAAATAAATGTATCCTTTAAATAAGGCATTTAAAACCATAAATAATTATATAAATATCTTGTAATAAATCATTTGAAATAAAGAGTTTAAAATATTTCATTTATAAGTTCATTAGGCAAAATAATCGTAGGAGTAAAATTATATATAGTTTTATTTTGAAACTTGAATAAATAGGAGTTTTGTTGGAAAAATATATTGGGGTGTCGCAAAGGGGGTAAGATAGTTTTACAAATGCATAGCCCAAAGGGGAGAGGGGTAGGGGAGCCGGAATCTTATTATTATTGAAAATAGCGATCCAGCTAACAAATATAGTTTCAAAATACTTAGTTGTTGAAGTATTAGTTCAACAAAGTATTTTTCAAACTTAAAAACAATGTAACACGCAAGCAGAGTAATCTCAAACTATACCTTGAACAACAACTCAAAAGAACAAGAAATGTTAAACATGTAAAATCTACAAGAAATGAAATTAAATCGAAACAACAGATTTGATAACCCAGTTCAGAGTAATCACTCCTATGTCTATGTGCATTTGAAGGAATAGTCTGCCCAATTCGTCATTAAATAGGTAAAATATTCCAAGAATCATTCATAGTGACCACAAAGTTTTCAAATAAAAATCACAACTAACACTTAGCTTGATTGGATGAAAAACCTTATTAAAGAATTGGCTAATTGATCTCCCGATCAACTCATATTGAGGCTCTCCCTCAACAACAACATAACATCACTCAACTCCCGCTCCCTTGAAACTTACAGCCTGAAAACTATGGATTGATTCATGACTTGATCTTTAATAATCAGTTTGGAATCTCGATAAGACTTCTCAGTCATCTCTATTTATTATCAGCATTTGGCTGGTCTTTTAAATTAGACTTAACGGGAAATCCGTAACGACTTTAACTTCCATGAACTATCTTGTGAACAAGTTGATATAGTTCAGCTTCCAGAGTTGTTCTTGGTCTCGATCTTGATCTGTCAGAATTTTATGCAGCTTCCAAAAGGGTTTACAAAAACTAAACTTTAATGTGAACTACTTCTTTTTTTTTTTCCATAAAACTAAACAACCCATAGGAGAAATGCTTTAACTGTTTTTCAAAGAACAGTTTATTAATAGTTGTGTACACTTTTGAATGCCTAGTCGTAAAACCTAGACTAGTTAGACTGATTGTTAGTAGACTACGATATCCACTTTTTGTTCCATTGGGCAGTTCACGACTTCAAACAGTTTATCAAAAGTGCATACCCAATCCTCTAAGATAAGGGGATTCTCCTGTCCTAGAAAACTTGGTGGATGACGTCCAACAACTTGTTTCGCCACATCATTCCCATTGTTGTCATGTAGCGAGGTGCTCTCGATAGCCTGGGTCAACCGAGTTAACTACTGCATGCCATGAGCTAACTTGGTAGTAGTGGGAGCATCAGCTCCTGGAGTACTAGGAGACCCAATGCCCCTTCTCGGCGGCATGGTGAATGTCCCTCACTCTACAGAATTAAGACCTCAGTCACCAACACTTCCCAAGGGTATCACTTACCCTACAAGTTCTATACACATAATAGGCATACAAGCATATAACAACAAATCACATGTAATTCACAAGGTAGGAAGATCAACTACTTGCCTAGCAGGCAAGAACTCACCAACCAGATCCACACCATTCGAGTGCAACAACCACATTTCAAAAATATTAGCATTTAAGTCTATAAACAACAACAAACATGCGCAACAACTCACAATCCGCATCTACCCACTTTGGATAGATGCCAGGCTACAACGAAAAATATGTACTCCAAAATGTAAAGGGTTCTACAACCCATCATCAAGTTAAATTACATACTTCCCAAGTAAAGTAACCAAAATGAAAAGAAAGAGATAATGTCTAGAACAACCATGTCTCAAGGGACAATACTACAGTCACAAGGAGCCAAGTCTATGCTAGGGGTTCTACAAGGAGACTACCAAAGCTACATCGCACTCTCGAAAGCAAGATCTACTCCAGACCTGAAAATAGTAAGTTTAAAGACATAAAAACACAAAGTTAGCATAAAAATGCTAAGTAATGTTCATTCTATCCCATAAAATATTTACATTTTTATTTTATATAAAAAATAATTATACTATCAAAATCATAGGATTTACACCTTATCAAAAAGTTTCACACTTAAGACATTCAAGCAATCACATACCACATGCTCAAAACTCCAACGTGATTGAGGGGAAAGATTTTAGTACCATTATAAGAATAGAGAGCTCACATCATAAAATAGAGAGAGAGAGAGAGAGAGAGAGAGAGAGAGAGAGAGAGAGAGAGAG
>NC_044916.1:20560094-20604382 GCF_003576645.1 Ipomoea triloba | reverse complement strand
AGAGAGAGAGAGAGAGAGAGAGAGAGAGAGAGAGAGAGAGAGAGAGAGAGAGAGAGTACAATCATTCTTAATACATAGTAGATATATATATAGAGAAATATAAGTCATCATTTTCAAGTATTATTTATAATATATCTATAGATATAGATATGGAGGAACTCGAATACATTTCTTAAAGCATTTCCATGTATCATATACATATATGGAGGAATTTAAATCACACTAGTGGGGCAGTGACATCATCTCAGTAAAGCCCTTAGTGAGTAGTAACTCTCTACTGAGCACACCTCAAACACCCCTAATTTTCCAAGTGGAAACAAGACTACTACCTTAAGTGTGCACACCCCCAATTGGGATTCTAAGCCCAATGGCGAGTAATAACTAACCCTAGTAACCCAAGATGTTTTCTATCAGGTTACTCCTCAATATAAAGTATCTAGGCTGATTTTTACCAGATACACCTCCAAAATAGGGTCTGAGCCCACAATATCCATAATATACATGCATATATATACATGCATATATATATATATATATATATATATATATATATATATATATATATATATATATATATATATATATATATATATATATTAATCAAATGCGGCCTTGCAATTAGGTGCGGTCGTGTGGCCTAGCGTGCGTCATTGGATTGTGCTGATTTGACGGTGGAGGTTATATATTAGGAGTCAGGAAGTTTAATTCGCGTAACTTAAATGGGGGCTTTATGGTAATTGTAAGTGGGAATGTAATGTTAGAGTACAGAATGCACCAACAAACGTATTATTAAAACGCACCATTCAACGTACTAAAATGCACCAGTTCTTAGATTAAAACACACCACTTAACAACCACATACCAAATGCAACTACTCTCGTAAAATTCACCACCATGTGTATTAAAACACACCATTCAATGTTATAAAATGCACCACTGAACAAATTAAAACACATCATTCCCCACCATACCGAAATACACCACTCAATTCAAATGCACCAACAAAATTAAAACACACCATTCAACGTACGAAAATACACCAGTTCTCAAATTAAAACACACCACTTAACCACCACACACCAAATGCAACTACTCTCGTAAATTCACCACCATGTGTATTAAAACACACCATCCTACGTTATAAAATGCACCACTGGACAAATTAAAACACACCATTCCCCACCATACAGAAATACACCACTCAAATTCAAATGCACCAACAAAATTAAAACACATCATTATACGTTATAAAATGCACCAGTTCTCATATTAAAACACACCACTTAACCACCACACACCAAATACACATACTATTGCGAATTTCACCAATATTATCTCAAATATGAACCAGATTAATGTTGATAATGCACAGACTATTGCGAATTACTCCATTCTCGTTCCTTTGTTGGAGTCGACCTATGCGTTTTGTTCGGAACGGAGCGCTTGTTGCTGGTGATGGAGTTCCTTCTACGCTCATCAGGTGTTTGTTGCTCAGTGCTCGTCGACTTCAAGTCTGATCTCCGTCGTCATCTGATCTGGTTTTGAAATTGTAGTGAATTGTTAACATTATCCTTCTCGTTCGCGTAGCTAAAGATGAAGCGCTTGTATTGTTTAGATTAATATGAAGCCTTAGATCATGGGATCTAATAGTGTAGATCAGGCCACACAGCCGCACGGGGGAGACAGGCCGCATCTGATGGGACCTATATATATATGTATCATTATACTTTGCCTTTAGGCTATCTATATATAATTTTCTAATATAACATAGGTATACAACCAGCTAATATACATATCCACCAAAATAGAATTTATATCTCCATAATAGTAGCAAAGATCATATATCCTCAAAACATAGATTTTTGATATGTAAACCTTCTCAAAATAGTAGTTTTCTCAATCACAACTTTCAACTCATATAATACTTTTGTATAACAAGTATCAAGAAACACCCTCATCAATACTTAAAGTATTTTCCAAAAGCGTATTCCAAAACCAAAATACAAAACACTACACAGTACTACCAAACAGTGTTTGAACTCACAGGTTTAGAAGGTCCTGTGGGAGAGACCCGTGGCCCAAGGCTTGTTGTAATACCCCGTATTTTCCTAACATTATTATTTTATCCTAAGGCGTTGACATTCATAAGTTATGATCTTCAGATATTTCAAAAGAATTTTTATAAGTGAGTATAGTTGTTATTAAGCTGCGATCGAACGTCCCGGTCACGAACCGTAAAAATTTTAAGAGCTAGTATTCGGACCCGTTTGTCATAGGAAATGGATTTTTAGACACCATACTATTATTCTTGAATTTCCTATTTAATTAAATCAGCTCGTAGCAGCGAAAATTTATTTTGATCATACATCACTAAATTTCGCGGTGCACCGAACCTAGCCCAATTTTGAGGGTTAGTCTGGAATAAATTTTTAGTTTCGGAAATTATTCTATCTGGATTATTTTCTACCGAAACTTTATCTGTTTGGACCCCAACTGATAAGTTGGAAGATATTTTATTATTTTATTATTTTTTTTCCAATCTTATCACATAAGATTGTGATGTAGTATAAAAGCCAATTTTTTTTTCCTTTTTCCCTTGCTTTTGCCGAAATGAAGAGGAGAGGAGAGAGAAAGAGATCATCTTCATCATCTTCTTCCTCCATTGCTTCCATAGCTAATTTCCTTCACATCTCTCAAGAACGTTCGGTAAATCTTCGATTTTATTCGGTAAAAAGTTCTATTTTCCTTCCTAGAGCATGAATTTGAGAGTAATTTCTTGAAATCTCTTGTTATGGTGGTGCTTTTGATCCTAGGGTTTAAGGTGAAATTGGGGAAATCAACTCCAAAAGCCTTCTACGAGAACTAGTAACCCGGTTGAGGTAAGGAATTCCCTTAAGTTGGTTTAGTCACTTGAAATTAGATAATTGATTATTTGGTTGAAATATGGTGTTTTGGAGCTTTGGGAATATTTTTGTATACATGTTCATAGCTTGGATATGCTTGTATATGTTGTATTTATGTCCATATAGGCTTATACTTGTGAAAATAGTGAAAGGAAATCAGGGTAGATTCTGGCAGTAACTTTCGAGATTTATTGGGAAAAATTGGTAAGGTATTTTGATCCTATTTTTTTTAGACATGTAGTTCTATAAGTGTAGAACCCGCATATANAAGCTGGTTATTACTATTTAAATGCTTATATAATTATGACTGTGATGATGAGTATGATTATGGAGTACCGATGAGAATTGGATTGTAATATGGACTGAAATTTATGATAAGGAGCAAGATTAAGGATGTTAATATGAATGGTGCTAGGAATCGATTGATTCATAAATGGTTAACTATGGGTTCGTACCATTATAATAATAGTATTAAGAATGGACATATGTAGTGTTAGTGGAATTTATATAAGTGTATAACTAGGTAGATGGATTTCAAGTAAGAGACAGGTGAATGTTGATTCACTAAACACTTTTTGTACAAGTCTTCATTGTTAACTTATTTTCAGGTGAAATCTCATCAAATGGGTATAGTTACAAAACTCTCTTATGCGTGTTTTCAAACCTTTGTCTACTTTTAAGTGACATTAGATTTCCTTACTTAGCCGTCGCGCTAACTACACTTCAATGTGTTCTTATCAGTTGCAGATTAGTGTGGACCCCTGTAGCCCAGCAAGCTCTGAACAGAAGAGAAGTACAGGTTGAGGTCTACTCTATCTTAGAATAGATACTCTGGAAGGAGGACTTCCTTATGTATTAAGTTTGATATTGATGTTGTAGTTTGATGTTGCATTTTGAGGTTGTAAGTTTAGCCTTAACGTTTGGGTATAGGAGAGATACCTAAGCGTGGCGGTAACACCCGATTTTCTGCTGGCTAGATGTAAGCTTCCGCGACGCATTATCAGTGATTTTGTAATACAAGTAAGAGTTGAAAATTGGGGTGTTACACTTGTGACGAGACTCCCTAGTCCCGTGGCCTCACGGGCTTGTGTGGCAGGACTAAAGAACCCGCTACATAAACCCGTGGCCATCACGAGCTTGTGTGGCGGGGCTAGAGAGGCCGCTACACTGGCTCGTGGCCTTCTCAAGGGGCTAGGATACGGGTCTCACGGACTTGTGGCCAGTCCCGTGAGCACAACAATCGACCTACAGAGGTCACCTTCTTCGACGAATCTCAGGCCAAAACATATATAACTCAGAAACCTCCAAACACACATTGCCTTCTTCAAATTACTCATACATATGTACACATAGATTTATAAACCAAATATCACGACACCTTCTATTATCTTCCAATATTTTGAAACCAAAATAGTGTTGATAACATTTTAAGAACAAAACATAATAGATAACAAGATAACAGATAGTAACTAAGGCAAAAATACATTTGTACAGACATGAATCTTTACCTCTACTACTACCACCTCAAGCAAGAATACCCCTTAAGCCTTAAGTCTGATTTCCTGTTACTCATCTACCTTAACTCAGACCAAAACCACAATGCACATCCACAACACAATACATCAACACAGAAAATCTTAATACAAAACAAGCAGATGAAATGATGAAGAGGAAGAAATGAAGGAAGGAAACTTACAAGGGTTTATACCTTAGCTAAGAAGAACTCTGGTTCTTCACTTCTAAGAAATAAAAAGGGAGCGGAGATGGGGATTGAGGAGGCAAATGAAATGAACAGTGAGTATTTATACATAGGGTTGGAATCCCTAGGTCAGCTGAGATGCGAGAATCAGGTCTCCAAACATTAGGGCATGTTCCAAATGCAAAGTGAGTGAATTGAGCTGATAATTGGGTCATTGTACTCAATAAAAGCAGATTTATTATTTAAATAGTATGTGTTTGAGTTGAGCTTATAATAGTGATATCATTAACGGTCATAGGTTGATCTCAAATAGATTTTTGGATTCAAATAATGATATAATATAGAGTTAGAAAAACAAAAAATCATACTTTAGTTTTATTTAGATTTTTGTACTAGAATAATTTGTTTTGAAATCATAAATAATGAAATATTTATAGGTGTCAAAAACTAATTTTATTTGTAAGAGTATTTATATGAAAATAATATTATCCAAAATAACGGGGTATTACAACTTTCCAGATCTAGCTTTAGAGATGGTGGAAATGGAAGTTTCTAGAAAGCAAAGAGAGATGAGGGAAAACATAGGCAGATGGTTGGAATCAGGTGGAGAGAGAGAGAGAGCATATTTATTTGGGAATATATGTATATTCGTATACATAAATCATGCACAGTAAACTTCGTTTATCACCACATGAGTACTTCGCATTCCGTATTCATAAAAGGTTAAAACTGAAATCTCAACTTTAATGTTTGTTGGGAGGTTATTCCAACAATTTTTAGTTGATGCATACACAATGGTTAAGTCTGATAGAATTCTATTTATAAGGACCAATCAGAAAGCCTTGAGATGTTAAGCTCACAAATGACTATTCGATGCATTGACCTGATGAGATATTGAACCTGGTATGCAAGGAAGAAGAATAATCTTACCATCAAATTTTATTGGCGGAGCAAGGTATATGATTCAAAACTATCAGGATGCAATGACCATATGCCGTTGGATAGGGTATCCAAATTTATTTATTACATTTACATGTATCCAAAGTGGTCGGAGGTACAACATTATCTTGAAAAGCGAAAATTGAAAGCTGAGGATTGACCTGACATTATGTGCCGATAATTGTGTGCTGATAATGTCTGGTAACAACGTTATCTAGATTGGTTGTCACTAAATTATCAAAACAAGTCATTGAAGCCACGATAATGTTTGGTAACAACGCAGTGACTAAGGTCTTGGTCCCTCGCATCTTGGTTCCTCGCATGACTATGACACCATTAGATCTAAAATTGCCATTTAAATTTCAAAGAAGACAATTCTTGGTAATGCTTTCATATGTAATGACCATTAACAAAAGTCAGGGACAAACACTATCACATATTTGTTTGCTATTGAAGAAACCAATTTTTGTGCATGGTTAATTGTACATTGTTGCATCTTGGATTAAAAATCCTAACGATCTGAAACTATTAATTTGTAGTGACTCGACTAGGAGTTGTACTTCAACGACTAACGTTGTTCACCAAGAAGTTTTGATACAAAGTATTTAATATAATTTGTATATTCATTTATATACAAAAAGAATTTGAATTATAGTTAATTTATTTAAAATCAACCTAGATTTACGCCAAACACCTTGTGCTCAAATGGCATGTAGTGGCTTCCCTCAAATTAATAAGTTTTACACAACATAGTTCTATTTAATTAATAAATTCTAATAAGACTAATAGTTCTTAGTTTCACAATATAACAATAATATTTATAATCTTTAGTCCGTGAATCGCACGGGTATTTTTACAACTTCCCACCCAAGCTATTACTATATAAATTATACGGAGTAATAATTATTATGGTAAATAATCGCTCAATAAATGTGGCAACTTATATACATACATACATATACAATATATATATATATGTGTGTGTGTGTGTGTATGTGTGTGTATTTCTACTATACTAATAAGATCCAAAGAGAGTTAGATCTAAAATGGGTAGAAAAAATGGCGGTCAACTTATTTAATCAAATGGATGGTTCAGATGAATTATTTAATCAAATAGATGGTTAAGATAATTCAGATTAATATTATTAATAGAGATTACCTAATTTAACCTTACTTTTATGATTATCCGTTAAGTTTTCCGTTAAATATTCTCTTCTCCGTTAATATTTCGTTAACTTTTAACTTACCCATTAATTTCTATAAGAAAGGTCTTAGGTTCGAACCTCATCTCAATCAAATTTGACATAATTAAGTTTCCCACTCTATCTTACTTTTATTAAATTAAATAAATTAGTAGCTACAACAAAAAATGATACATATGTATTTCTTTAATTTAGAATTATGTGTCTACAATATCTTTATTTGAAAAAATTATTCATTATCAGAAAATTAAATTAAATAAGAGAAATAATTTCATTAGTTATATTGTCTTTATTTTCTCTCATGCAAAGATTCTTTACATTCAAATTTATCAATTGATATTCATTACATTGTCCATTATCTTATTTTTACAATATCTTGTAATTAAATATCAAAGTTATAGTACAAAATAATGTTATATATTTATTTACCAAGTATTTTATTAATACTATGAAAAAAAATTTTAAAATAATTTGAAGCTAATTATATTAACTACTTGGAGATTGGTTGACAAAGATAGTACTCAAATAACCCAACAAATTGAAGCGGTATCGCTCTATTTTACTCTTATTAAATTAAATAAATTAGTAGTTACACCAAAAAATGATACATATGTATTTCTTTAATATCATGAAAAAAGTAAAAAAGAATAATTTGAAACCAATCATATTAACTACTTGGGGGATTAATTGACAATAAAGTACTCAAATAACCCCTTACCCAGCAAATTGAAGCGAGAAACTACCTTTTAATATCTTTGGAATACATAATATTTTAAATTTTCAAATTTTTATTAATTAATTTAATTTTTTTTCTTAAACTAGAGATTTCTTTATCCACAATAACTCATTCAACAATAATGGTTGAACCAAATGAACCCCAAGCAGAACACCTAAAGGAAAGTCCATAGCTCCTATTCATAATCTTATTGCATAACGTTGTCATCTATGCTACCAACAATAACCGAATTGCAAATAACACTCTACCAACAAAAAGGAAGAGAACAAACAGTAAAGATGAAGACAATGACAGTTTTCAAAAAAAAATGAAGACAATGACAGTGTTACTCAAAAGAGAACTAAGAACACTTAGAAAAATTCAAATTAAAAGTAGTATTTTTTAGACTATCATTTTTAGACCAAATATTTAGACTATCGATTTTACAAGGTTACAAGCATTTATTTTAGTAATAATTATAATGAATTTTCTATATTATCTTGGATTCATATACTTTGAGTTAGATATTTAAATAAAAAAATTCGACATTCAATTACCCATGTATAAACTTCTCCTATATAATCTTGCATTGATATACTTTCAAATATTTATTTAAATATAAACTTTGGGCATTAACACATTCGCGCAATGCGCGTATAAAACTAGTATATATATATATATGTACATATATACACACACACACACACACACACACTTAATAATACTATGAAAACAAAATAAATTATTATGTTAATTAAGCTAATAATAGCACGAATATTGGTATAATTATAATTAATTCATTCAGATATGGAAGACGAGGGAAAAAGTAAATGCGATATGGTGAAAATAAATATACTTAGGTATAAAAGTATAACTGCACAAATATTAGTATAATTGCCTAATAATAATTGTCCAATAATTATTATGATAATTAAATTAAACACGAGTCATTTGATTTATTTTTATAATAATTTCAATTAAATTATTTATCCTTTTTTCATATTTATTTTAGTAACTAGTTTTTCACGCGCATCGCGCGAATGAGATAATGCCCAATCCTATATACCAATTATTTTTACTGTCAAGATCGATGTTTATTTTGTCTTTAATCCGAACAGGTTGATTGTAGAAAATGAATGAATTATAAATTTAAATTAGTTCTAATATATTTAAAGAATGCACAATAAGTATTTTACATACAAGATTAATGAATGCTGCAACGGTAACTATTTTTCAAAATTTTTTTTCTGAATTTAAAAGATTGATTTCAACAATGTTGTAGTCTCAGCATCTTTTCAATGTATCAAGTGTGTTACAATGTTTTATTGCCCTACATTGACATTTTTAATAGTGAGTTTTAAATCAATTTATTGGGTTATTTGAATGTTTCTTTGTCAACAAATCATCCCTATGTAGTTAATATGATTGGTTTCAAATTATTATTTTTAAATTATTTTTCATGTTATTAACATAATAGTTGGTAAATAAATATATACATTATGTTTTAGTACAACTTTGATATTTAATTGCAATATAGTGTAAAAAAATGAGCAATGTAGTAATTGAAGGTAATGAATCTTTGTATTATAAAAATATAGACAAAAAAATAACTAATAAAATTATATCTCTTTTTAAATTTTTTGATAATGAATATTTTTTTTAATAAAGGAATTGTAGACATCGAATTATAAATTAAAGAAATGCATATGTATTTTTTTGTTATAACTACTAATTTATTTAATTTAATAAGAGTAATAAAGTGAGGTACTTACTTTTGAATAACATACTATAACATATTCATAGTATATGTTCAACAATTATGCCAACTTTGATTGGGATGAGGTTCGAACCTAAGATCATACTTATAGAAATTAATAGGTAAGTTAAAAGTTTTTTAACGGAATATTAACGGAAAAGATAATATTTACCGGAAAATTTAACGGATAATCATATAATTAAGGATAAATTAGGAAATCTCAAGCAAAAATATAAATCTAAACAATCTGAACCATCCATTTGATTTAATAATCTGACTGTCATTTTTTCTACCCATTATAGGCCTAACTTTCTTTGGCTCTTATTATATATATATATATACTAGTTTTACACGCGCATTGCGCGAATGGGTTAATGTCCAATGTTTATATTTAAATAAATATTTGAAAGTATATTAATGTAAGATTATATAGGAGAAGTTTATACATAGGTAATTGAATGTTGAATTTATTTATTAAATATGTAACTCAAAGTATATGAATCCAATATAATATATGAAATTCATTGTAATTGTCATTAAAATAAATGTTTGTAACTTTGTAAAATCAATAGTCTAAATATTTAGTCTAAAAATGATAGTCTAAATAAATACTACTTTTGATTTGAATTTTTCTAAGTATTCTTAATTCTCTTTTGAGTAACATTGTGAATACTTGGTATTAATCGAGTAGCTTCAAATTATTTAAAAAAATTTTTTTTTCATGGTATTAATAAAATACTTGGTAAATAAATATATAACATTATTTTGTATTATAACTTTGATATTTAATTACAAGATATTGTAAAAATAAGATAATGGACAATGTAATGAATATCAATTGATAAATTTCAATGTAAAGAATCTTTGCATGGGAGAAAATAAAGACAATATAACTAATGAAATTATTTCTCTTATTTAATTTAATTTTTTGATAATGAATTTTGTTTTTCAAATAAAGGTATTGTAAACACATAATAGAAATACATATGTATCATTTTTTGTTGTATCTACTAATTTATTTAATTTAATAAGAGTAAAATAGAGTGAGAAACTTAATTATGTCAAATTTGATTGGGATGAGGTTCGAACCTAAGACCTTTCTTATAGAAATTAATAGGTAAGTTAAAAGTTGACGGAATATTAACGGAGAAGAGAATATTTAACGAAAACTTAACGGATAATCATATAATTAAGGATAAATTAGGAAATCTCAAGGAAAAATATAAATCTAAACAATCTGAACCATCCATTTGATTAAATAATTTGACCGCCATTTTTTCTACCCATTTTAGGCCAAACTCTCTTTGGCTCTTATTAGTAGAGTAGATAGTAGATAAATAATTTGACCGCCATTTTTTTCTACCCATTTTAGGCCTAACCCTCTTTGGCTCTTATTAGTATAGTAGATAATATAATTACATAAATCATATTATTGATTTTTAAAGATAATTGTAGACAAACAAGTCATATATTATTCAATTAATTGAGCGATACTTTTGCACCAATTTTATAATCAAATAAATGTATACTTTCAAATATTAGAATTGTTTATTATCTAAATATATAAATCAAAATTTTACCCCTGCATCGCACGGGTAATTGGGCAATTATTTGCTCGAATTCAAGCAAGACTAGCGCTAACATAAAAAATCATAATCGATCCAATCCATTTCATCAATTGCACTATATAATATTCATTGTTATAATTTATATAATTGTATATCGATCCAAATATTCTTAAAATTCGTTGTATATAATTGTTTAACAAATTCATCCCGTGCAACGCACGAGCGAAAATACTAGTTTAAGTTAAAAAAAATGTTGCTAGCGCGGTAAATATTAATTTATTAAAAGAGAAAATATCATTTTTAGTCTCTCAACTATAATATGTATCAATTTAACAGCAGGATCAAATGTGATACAAATTAAATAGTCATGCACCTAATTTGAAAATTTTAATAGTCAAGTAGCAAAATTGATATATATATTATAGTCGAAAGACTAAAAATAATATTCCATCTAATTAAAATTTATATTTTAAATAAATTGAGCCAATCGAAATTGAGCCAAAGACCTTATGGTCGGGTGACATCCAGTGTCCCGATTAACACTCCCACATGGATGATGGGAGTGGGAGTGGGTTCGAGGCAACTGTTGACTCTTTGTGCTTCATTAGGTTGAGAAAGTAGCTATGAACAGATACTACATTCTAACAGTTAGTAATACTCAAAAAAATAAAAAAATAATACACGTCCTTTTTCTTTTATTTATTTTTACTAATTAAATGACTCATACTATTATTTGGGGATTCGACACCATACCAAATCATATACTCCGTATAAGCAAGTGAAAAACAGAGCACCCACAGCCCACTGCCCACAGGTATGGACAGTGTTTGTTTGTTTGTTTATTTGTTTTTTTTTTTCTTTTTTTCTTTTTTTTGTTTGTTTTTGTTTTTGTTTTCTTTTTCACGGTTTTTGAAAGGAATTATTGTTCTACTTGTGATCTGTGTGTTGGGTTTTCATGTTTGTTATGATCTTACACATTTTTTCTTGTTTCGCTGTGTTTATTGTGTTTTTTTTTTTTTTTTTTTTTTTTTTTTTGGGGTTTTAAATTTAAATTTTGAATCAAACCCAAACAATCTTTAGGCATCTGCATACGGTTGTAATTAATTGAGAAAATGGATTCTTCAATTGTACACATGGAAATGGGATAATTTTTGGGGGTTTGGGCAGTTGGGACGACTTTTGGTTCAATGTTATCGTTAATCTGACCATTACTTTTTGGAATGTGTAGTATGTAATGGATTCAAGTTGAATTGTAGAAAGGAAATGAAGATATGCAGAAATGCAGAAGATATGTAAGAAGGAAATAAGGAAAAAGAATGCTATTGAGATTGTTCTGAAAATTCTTACACCATAACCTCCTCAGACTCATTTGTCTTATTTATAGATCAATACTGCTTAATAAATCCTATTCAAGAAGGATCTACAAGCTGTTGAAGCTATTATAACAACCCTACCATTTCCATAATCCTCAACATTCCCTAGTTGATTTAACCAACCATATTCAGATGACTTCATATTATATTATTTCTATTTTTCTTCACAGCAGGTTCATTACATAGTATATTGGATTCACAGAAGAATGCAGGGTTGAATATGTATATACATTTTTCTTGAAACTGGTCTCAATTCATATGAATTGGTTCAGCACTACAAGGAAATGTCATCTTTTGTTTTATTTATTTATTTATTTTTTGGGGGAAGGGTTGTGAGGTGTTGAAATTTGACTAATCTGATGCTATATACACTCATTATATACCTCTTACTTTTGAAAGTTGTAGGAGTGAGAGACCGATCAATAGCGTAACATTTTAAAACTCGAGCAAAGTTGACCTTTATGTACAATCCAAGAAGTAAAAAGATTTGAGCATGATATCATGTAGTGCATTGTAATAAATGGTACTTTTAAAGTTAGTGGCACTTTATATTGAGCATTAATGAATAATATTCTATCCTTATGCTTTCAAGGCATTGCAATTCTTGTTCTTCTTTGAGTTCTTTCAGTATTTATGTCCACACTGATGACCTCTCTTCAATAGCATAAAACTGATACCAATATATGATTATAAAGTAAAAAGGCAGGCAAATGGAGCAGCAAATTGCAGCTGTACAGCAAGCATTATGTGCAACAAAGATCATTAAGGAGGATAATGTTCCTTGCAAGATTGAAGAGGTACTAACTACGGATTGTAGCTTTTTTAAAAATAAAAAAAAAAAATCTTTCCGGTTTATTGATGTACTTAGTAAATAAGCTTTATTCTACCTCTATAGGGTCTCTATTTGGGTTCCCTTGGAGCTGCAAATGATAAAACTAGATTGAAAAGCTTGAACATTACACATATTTTGACAGTTGCCAACGCTCTAGCGCCTGCTCATCCAAATGATTTTACCTACAAGGTCATTACTGGTATGAAAATCATTTAATGAAAAGTAAACCAAGTTCTTTGAATATTGGAGTGCTCTGTAGTTGATTGTGAGTAGCAATTACTGTTTTGTGAACAGTGCTGGACCGAGAAGATGTAGAAATTTCACAGTACTTCGATGAATGCTTTAAATTCATTGAAGAGGGCAAAAGAGTAGGTGGTATTTTGGTTCATTGCTATATGGGAAGATCCAGAAGGTGGACTTTTGTTCTTTGCTTGAATTCATGTGATTGCATACGTTAGAGATAAAGATAACAATTTTTTTTTTTTGTTTATATTGTAGTGTGACAGCTGTCGTTTCTTATCTGATGAAAAAGCATGGTATGAGCATGTCTGAAGCGCTGAAACTTGTGAAAAGTAAAAGGCAATTGGCTTGTCCTAATGCTGGTTTTATGTTGCAGCTACAGAACTATGAAAAATCTCTTAGAGGTATTGCTTTCTGACTTTTTATCACTTGATTGAACAAAGTTCAACATTTCAATTTTGGTTAAAACAAATTTCTTTTGCATGGTGTCACTTGTTAATTTCCTTCAAAGAATTATCAAATCTTGTAAAGGGATTTTTCATATAGGTCACGACAATTTTAGGTTGCATTTATTTTCATACATCATAATTGTTAGTTTTATTGGGGTTGGCTAAACATAAACTCAACATAAGCTTGGGTTACTTCTCTAAAAGTTGTGTATTGATGAGTGTAGTTTTCGCGGTGGATGGAAAGAAATAGGTGTTAAAACGGAAAGATTTCCGAGTATCGTTCTCTAAGGATGGCAAGGAGGGAATTCAAGCGGTAAGGGGATTAAGCACAAGAGTGTTTAGTGTTTGAAAGCTAACCCAAACATAGTAAGAAAGATGCATGAGACATCATGAAAATAAGGAACAAACAAAGGAAACAATCAATTGGAAAGGAGGATTTGGATCTTGCAACTCATATAGGTATCCTTGATTTCCTAAGATATTAGGCTAGCAACACTTAGATAATGAAAATGAGATAAGGTCACCAACACCACCGCCACTCTCGTGGTCAATGGACTCACTCCTTAGACCGTAATGTCATCCTTGTGATCACTAGGCTAGGAGAGGCATTTCGTCAAACACGTTATGTGCCTCTTATCTTCCACTTCTCCCTTTTCTCAAAGGTGAGAGGGAAATGTGCTAGGCTAGGCTAAGAAGTAACCTTACTCTCGTAAGTGAGACTCCTTCTCCAAACATCTCTCATATAGGTTGATCATTCCCACACAAGAGTCAAAGAAGATCACCATTCACACAATCAAACTCATAGTCAAGCAATTGCAAAACCTAATTGATCAATTCAAAGCTCAAGAATATCCATACAACATTGCTCAATCCAAATCCACAAAGATCTATCTAATCATACTTGGAATTGAAATAGCAAAAGCAAAAGTAATGACAAGAAATTAAAAGGAAGACTTAGCTTGAAATTAAACCTTGAACTTGAAATTGAATGTTCATCACAATCTTGCAATGGAATTCTTCTCTAATTCTAATCTAAACCTAAGAATTGCAATGTGGAGTGAATTGGGAATGTGGAGTGAATTGGGGGAGATAATGTGGAGTGAATTGGGAATGTGGAGTGAATTGGGGGAGATCTCTCTAGGCTAATTGGGAATGTGGAGTGAATTGGGGGAGATCTCTCTAGGCTAATTGGGAATGTGGAGTGAATTGGGGGAGATCTCTCTAGGCTAATTCTAGAGAGAGAAATATTCTAAAGTGATCTAAAACTGAAGTGTGATGGATCCCGAATGAAAAAACCAAAAGAAAACTCTGTTTTTAACCCAAAAATCGCGCCCAAAATGGACTGGCCGAACCGCTGGACGCGGGCCGGACGCGTGCGTCCGGCCTCGCGTCCAGCCGAGCGCGCTACAGCGCGCGACCGGACGCGCGGCGGACGCGGGCGTTCGCCCCGCGTCCGAATTTACGGCCGCAGGAGTTTTCTCGGCTGAAGGGTGGACGTGGGGTGGACGCGCGCGTCCACCCCGCGTCCATCAGAACTCTGCTCTGATTTTCGAACTTCTGCGGGCATTTTTTCGGACGCCGATTTGGACGCGCGTCCAGAGCGCGTCCAAGGCCTATTTTGCCTTCCAACTTCGGTTTGTGAATTCTTCTCCGAAATATCGCCATTTCCTGTCTTTAAACACTTCTTTTTACCTACAAAACAATCGGTAAAGTGTGGAACGGGTACTAAAGACAATATAAAGCATTCTAATGCAATTTACGACTAAAACATTCATAAAAGCTTTAACTTGTATTCTAAACGATCCATGAACAACCGTATAAAAGTGGTATCTTTTGCACTTATCAAACTTTCCATACTTTAGACCTTGCTTGTCCTCAAGCAAGCCATCATAGGACAACCAACACAATAAGTGCAAAAGATATCACCAAGCTTTAGAAACGCATATGAGCTAGATGGAAGAACAAAGCACAATATTGAAATTAATGTTTCCTTTATTCCATCAAAGAAATGTGTCCATAAATGAACCATAAAGTTCAATAGTGAATATCCCAAGACTTGACACCCTTCTTTTGGTAAAGTAAATTTTTGGTAATAGACTTTGTTTCACACTTTTCAAGCATGCATACCAAAAGGGAATTCACCAAATATTTTGAAAGGGCCACTAGCCGAGCCAACTAGTGGGAACGATGTGCACAAGTCAATGCTAATAGTCCAACCTTATAACCTCAAGCCCCCTAAATTCTAGCATGATTAACAAAAAAGGCTTCAAGGTTGTCTACTACCCTTCAAGACCAACCATCGGGCTACCCGATCTCACATGGAGCTCCATGCTTTTTTGAGAACTGTGCAATAGGTGCCCGGTCCTAACGGGATAGATTTCTCCTTTTCTCATTCCCCAAGATAACCTCATCGGGCGACCCGACTTCACATGGATCTCCATGCTTTTTTGAAGACGGTGCAATGGGTGCCCGAATCTTGGCGGAATGGCTCTCTTAAATTTTCTCATCTCCCAAGACCTCGTATCGGGGCAACCGACTTCACGTAGAGCTCTACGCTTTTTCGAAGGCAGTGCGATGGTTGCCCCCAACTTGTCCTAGCGAGACGGTTCATCTTTTTCATATCCTAAGGTGGCCACATTGGGCTCTTTTGGGGTTTTGGCCTCATTGGGCTCTTGTTTACACAAAATAAAGCAAAGCATCACCTTCACAACCCCACACGCCACCTTCGGGAGAGCAAAAACAAAAATTATGTTCATTTCCGGGCTTAGCATATTATCTTTCTAGCATTGGCGAGTGCACACTCCCACTTCGAGGGATCATTGACTATGGTCCAAACAAAATAGAGGGTGAATTATCATGCAAACACACAATATAATCAATTTTCAAAAGTGCTAAAGAGTTCATTTCAAGGGATATTCAACATTGAAATCAATTATTCATTCATAGCAACACATTTCTAAGATAGATTAAACAAAACATTAATTTCAACACCACACAAGATTCTATACTAGCATCATATACTTAACCACATTTTAAGCACAAAGTGCTTCCCTTTCCACACTTAGAATTGAACATCGTCCTCGATGTTCGCTTTATGCACACGGTGGGAAAGAGATAAGGTCATCCGCCTCGTGCAATGCCCTTTCCACACTTTAGAAGTGGGCTATGGGCTAGGAGGGTCACAACATCGCTTTTATGAAAGACTTTTAACATCATACACTATAATACCAAACAACCCCGGGTTTCCACACTTTAGAATTGAAACACAAAGGCAAAATAACAAAAGATAAGGGAGATAAAGAGACTTCCTTGTTGCTTCTTTTCAAGCACATTGCCTTTAATCATCCTCATAGCTTTGATCCATTTATCAATTTTCCTACATCATCAACAAACACATTGCAATACTACAAACCATATTAGAGAATTTAGCTTCCATTAATGCAACACTTATTGAAAGCAAAAGTAAACAACAAAAACAAAATGCATAAAAATGTAAGATAACATCGGGTTGCCTCCCGAGAAGCGCTCCGTTTAACGTCCGTAGCCCGACGTAACTTTCGAGCCCTCATTCCAACATACTTGGACGGGGACAAGTCCTTTTGCCTCATCCACTCTTTCTTCAAGATATGCCCTTAAATGACGGGCATTGGCAAACTCCTTTAATTCTATACATAGCATACTCTCTTCCAAAGGTTTGTAACTATCCACGTCCATGAGTATGCTATTCTCTTCCAACTTACCTCTTTTTTCATTTTTCTTCTTTTCACCAAACTCCTTTTCATCATTTCTCACTTTCTCCTCAACTTCCTCCCTAACACTCTCATTTCTTATCTCTTCCTTTTCTTCAACCTCTTCTTTTACATTCTCATTTTTAACCCCTTCACTCCGATCTTTACCGATCAAATCATGAATATATAAAGCATCATCAAGACAATTATCATGGAAAGTCACACATTCAATATCATTTAAATCACACAAGCTAGCCTCAATATCGACATCATCATCACCACATATCTCATGCAAATCATTAGTAAGCTCATTTGACAAAGATTCATCATCAAAAGTAAGACTCAAGAACATCATTATCATCTAAAGAAACGAAAGAATTGTTTTCACAAGTATCAACATAATTTTCATCATCATCATCGAAGGAGTCAAATGAATCACTATCATTAAAGTCATAAGGGTTAAGAAAATTGACCTCATTATCAACATCTTCAATTATGCAATTATTTTCACTAGGCATATCTACCACTTTTTCAACTCCATTATCAACACAATCAATGTTAGCATTATCAAAATGAATAGGCACATGAATATCATCACAATCATTATTCTCATCACACATGTCGGCCCAAGATTTAGAAATTTTATCACCAAGAGTAGTGCTAACACTAATAGGGTCAAGTGTCTTACCATATGCAAGCTCAATAGTGTCACCACATGGCTTTTCCTCTTCCCACACTATCTCCTCATCACCATCACTCTCCTTTTCCTCAACATTCTCATATTCTTGCTTCCACCCTTCCCTAATATTGGTCATTTCTTGCTCTAATTCTTCTATCCTTGCCAATATCATGTTCTTCATGTCTTCCATGTTTTCCTCCTCATATGGTTGCATCATGTACTCCTCATTCTCATAGTGGTTGTACTCTTGATCAATTTCGTCCCTATGGTGTTTGTACCTACATTCACATGGGAAGTTAGTCTTACATTTCTTGCAATATGGGTACTTTTGGCATTGATACCTATAGTGAGGCCCTTTACAAGCATAACAAATCACTTGTCGATTCATATCTTCAAACATGTGTTCCTCAATGGTCTTGAAGCGGTCATTTGGGTCTCTTGGCTTGGGTTTCAACCAATGGTCATACATGTGCTCGATAATAGATTTCTTTTTGGGTGGAGGTGTGTTTTGAGTGTAAGATTGTGGAGAGTAGGCTTGGGATGGGTAAGAGTCGTAGGATTGAGAATTAGAGAATCCTCTTTGTTGAGGGTAGTCATCATCCTCGTCATAATGGGTAGATTGGTAAGATTTTGAATCGTAGCTTTGAGGTAGTGGTGGGGCTCTTCTAGAGTAGTGGTAATCACCATATTCTCTATCATCATATTGAGGTCTTGATGGTTGCCTTCTTGGTTGGTATTCTTCTTGTGAAGATCCATATGTCCTTGAGTAAGGTTGTTCATAGTCCTCATAATCTCTATAACCATAGGGGTTAGAAACTTGAGCATTATAGCCTCCCCTTGGTTGCCTATATCCTCCTTGGTATTCATAGTAATCCTCTTGTTGATATCTTGCTTGAGAATACATCATAGAGGATCAACCTATCAACACAAAGACAAGAGAGTGTTTTGCAACTAGAAGTAGTTGCAAGTGAGAGTAGTAGCAATTGAAATGACAAAAAGATTAAAATGTAAACAAAGTAAATTGCAAAAATAGAAAGTAAATGGGGGGGGGNCGAGCCCTCATTCCAACATACTTGGACGGGGACAAGTCCTTTTGCCTCATCCACTCTTTCTTCAAGATATGCCCTTAAATGACGGGCATTGGCAAACTCCTTTAATTCTATACATAGCATACTCTCTTCCAAAGGTTTGTAACTATCCACGTCCATGAGTATGCTATTCTCTTCCAACTTACCTCTTTTTTCATTTTTCTTCTTTTCACCAAACTCCTTTTCATCATTTCTCACTTTCTCCTCAACTTCCTCCCTAACACTCTCATTTCTTATCTCTTCCTTTTCTTCAACCTCTTCTTTTACATTCTCATTTTTAACCCCTTCACTCCGATCTTTACCGATCAAATCATGAATATATAAAGCATCATCAAGACAATTATCATGGAAAGTCACACATTCAATATCATTTAAATCACACAAGCTAGCCTCAATATCGACATCATCATCACCACATATCTCATGCAAATCATTAGTAAGCTCATTTGACAAAGATTCATCATCAAAAGTAAGACTCAAGAACATCATTATCATCTAAAGAAACGAAAGAATTGTTTTCACAAGTATCAACATAATTTTCATCATCATCATCGAAGGAGTCAAATGAATCACTATCATTAAAGTCATAAGGGTTAAGAAAATTGACCTCATTATCAACATCTTCAATTATGCAATTATTTTCACTAGGCATATCTACCACTTTTTCAACTCCATTATCAACACAATCAATGTTAGCATTATCAAAATGAATAGGCACATGAATATCATCACAATCATTATTCTCATCACACATGTCGGCCCAAGATTTAGAAATTTTATCACCAAGAGTAGTGCTAACACTAATAGGGTCAAGTGTCTTACCATATGCAAGCTCAATAGTGTCACCACATGGCTTTTCCTCTTCCCACACTATCTCCTCATCACCATCACTCTCCTTTTCCTCAACATTCTCATATTCTTGCTTCCACCCTTCCCTAATATTGGTCATTTCTTGCTCTAATTCTTCTATCCTTGCCAATATCATGTTCTTCATGTCTTCCATGTTTTCCTCCTCATATGGTTGCATCATGTACTCCTCATTCTCATAGTGGTTGTACTCTTGATCAATTTCGTCCCTATGGTGTTTGTACCTACATTCACATGGGAAGTTAGTCTTACATTTCTTGCAATATGGGTACTTTTGGCATTGATACCTATAGTGAGGCCCTTTACAAGCATAACAAATCACTTGTCGATTCATATCTTCAAACATGTGTTCCTCAATGGTCTTGAAGCGGTCATTTGGGTCTCTTGGCTTGGGTTTCAACCAATGGTCATACATGTGCTCGATAATAGATTTCTTTTTGGGTGGAGGTGTGTTTTGAGTGTAAGATTGTGGAGAGTAGGCTTGGGATGGGTAAGAGTCGTAGGATTGAGAATTAGAGAATCCTCTTTGTTGAGGGTAGTCATCATCCTCGTCATAATGGGTAGATTGGTAAGATTTTGAATCGTAGCTTTGAGGTAGTGGTGGGGCTCTTCTAGAGTAGTGGTAATCACCATATTCTCTATCATCATATTGAGGTCTTGATGGTTGCCTTCTTGGTTGGTATTCTTCTTGTGAAGATCCATATGTCCTTGAGTAAGGTTGTTCATAGTCCTCATAATCTCTATAACCATAGGGGTTAGAAACTTGAGCATTATAGCCTCCCCTTGGTTGCCTATATCCTCCTTGGTATTCATAGTAATCCTCTTGTTGATATCTTGCTTGAGAATACATCATAGAGGATCAACCTATCAACACAAAGACAAGAGAGTGTTTTGCAACTAGAAGTAGTTGCAAGTGAGAGTAGTAGCAATTGAAATGACAAAAAGATTAAAATTGAAACAAAGTAAATTGCAAAAATAGAAAGTAAAGGGGGGGGGGGGGGGTAGACTCTCTAACTTGAACACTTGCTCATGTTAATACAAAGGCACTTACTACTCAAAAACCGATGCCAATCCCCGACAACGGCGCCATTTGATGAGTGTAGTTTCGCGGTGGATGGAAAGAAATAGGTGTTAAAACGGAAAGATTTCCGAGTATCGTTCTCTAAGGATGGTAATGAGGGAATTCAAGCTGTAAGGGGATTAAGCACAAGAGTGTTTAGTGTTTGAAAGCTAACCCAAACATAGTAAGAAAGGTGCATGAGACATCATGAAAATAAGGAACAAACAAAGGAAACAATCAAGTGGAAAGGAGGATTTGGATCTTGCAACTCATATAGGTATCCTTGATTTCCTAAGATTTTAGGCTAGCAACACTTAGATAATGAAGATGAGACAATGTCACCAACACCACCGCCACTCTCGTGGTCAATGGACTCACTCCTTAGACCGTAATGTCATCCTTGTGATCACTAGGCTAGGAAAGGCATTTTGTCAAACACGTTATGTGCCTCTTATCTTCCACTTCTCCCTTTTCTCAAAGGTGAGAGGGAAATGTGCTAGGCTAGGCTAAGGAGTAACCTTACTCTCGTAAGTGAGACTCCTTCTCCAAACATCTCTCATATAGGTTGATCATTCCCACACAAGAGTCAAAGAAGATCACCATTCACACAATCAAACTCATAGTCAAGCAATTGCAAAACCTAATTGATCACTTCAAAGCTCAAGAATATCTATACAACATTGCTCAATCCAAATCCACAAAGATCTATCTAATCATACTTGGAATTGAAATAGCAAAAGCAAAAGTAATGACAAGAAATTAAAAGGAAGACTTAGCTTGAAATTAAACCTTGAACTTGAAATTGAATGTTGATCACAATCTTGCAATGGAATTTTTCTCTAATTCTAATCTACACCTAAGAATTGCAATGTGGAGTGAATTGGGAATGTGGAGTGAATTGGGGGAGATCTCTCTAGGCTAATCCTAGAGAGAGAAATATTCTAAAGTGATCTAAAAATGAAGTGTGATGGATCCCGAATGAAAAAACCAGAAGAAAACTCTGTTTTTAACCCAAAAATCGCGCCCAAAATGGACTGGCCGAACCGCTGGACGCGGGCCGGACGTGCGTCCGGCCGAGCGCGCTACAGCGCGCAATCGGACGCACGGCGGACGCAGGCGTCCGCCTCGCGTTCGAATTTACGGTCGCAAGAGTTTTCTCGGCTGAAGGGTGGACGCGGGGTGGACGCGCACGTCCACCCCGCGTCCATTAGAACTCTGCTCTGATTTTCGAACTTCTGCGGGCATTTTTTCAGACGCCGATTTGGACGCGCGTCCAGAGCGCGTCCAAGGCCTATTTTGCCTTCTAACTTCGGTTTGTGAATTCTTCTCCGAAATATCGCCATTTCCTGTCTTTAAACACTTCTTTTTACCTACAAAACAATCGGTAAAGTGTGGAACGGGTACTAAAGACAATATAAAGCATTCTAATGCAATTTACGACTAAAACATTCATAAAAGCTTTAACTTGTATTTTAAACGATCCATGAACAACCGTATAAAAGTGGTATCTTTTGCACTTATCATGTATCCTTTGGATCAATCCAAACCATTCAACTCAACAAAACCTTTGTCATGAGGCTAGCTGAAAAGTTAGTTGAAAGCCTTAAAACTGTAAATTAGGTGATTGGGGTTAGATTGGTTGATAAAACTAGTTGTAGAATTAGTTGATACATTCAACAAGACACAAAAGTACATCTATGTATATGTTTATTCTAATTTTAGTAGTGGAGAAAAATGATCATTCACTGCTGGATTGGTAAATTTTATCTTATCTTATAGAGGGAGTTTGGTAGGGGGAAAAGTTCAAACTTTCATGGAATTTAAAAGGTTGGAAAATTATTCAGAAAGTTTGGGTCAATAGGAATCTAATTTCATGATATCAAGGAAAGAAATCCCACATAAGGGAGGTGGGATTCTTCTTCTTGGGTGACTAGGAATCTACCAAATTTATTTAATTACGTATTTATCATTTTTGGTGTTAAAGTTAAAAGTCTTTTATAAAATTTAAGAAAATTCTCTCCACCCATTACGAAGGAAAACACAACTATTTATCGAAAAGAATTCTCTCAATACTTTTTAACATACGTACTATCTTGAATCTTGAATATTCTTGTTGTAGAATGGAATTTTTCGGCATATTTTTATTCTTTTACAAGTGGTTTATTAAACTTTCAATTATTCATTATGTTTTTTTTTCTTTTTAATGTTTGTTTATAGCAAGGATATATTAAATATTAAAAAAAAATCATAGGAAAGCTTAGACGAACCAAACATCTTAATTAATTTTCTAGATAATTTAATTTTTATGGTTCTAAGGTAACACCAAACATGTTAATTAAATTTTTATGCAAAGTTATTCCCATCAAATACATTCATTGAAAATATTTTCTCATGAATTTAATTGATGGGAAAAATGCCAAATGCCCTCTTAATGCAAAAAATGTTTATTTATGGAATCTATTTTTTTTTAGCATTTATAATTTTTAACTAGCATTTTGTATGAGTGATGCTCCAAAATTCATGCTCAATATTAAAACATTGATAAATATAAATAATTAAAGATTATAGTTCAAGTTATATATACGCAAATAATATATGTATTAATGTATTATATACACACACATGATTTACCACTCATAGAAATTTAATGAAAATATAATATACAATTAAATTAATTATATAATGATTTTTATAAAATGATAATTAAATAATAAGAAAAAAAATTGTAGATATAAGTAAATGGTAATAATGATGGGGTCATTAATGGTAGAATTAAATAGTAATGGAGTTATAACGGTGTAAGAGTAGTTTTGTTAAACAAAAATGTAATAGGAGCAATTTTGTCAAATAAAATTTAAGTGTACAACATTTAAAGTAAAATGTAACCTTTATTAGATTAAAAAAACGATGACAATAGGAAACTAGAATAATGTATATACTAAACTAAAATTAATTATATGTACTTGAAAAGGCAAGATAAGTGACAACATGAAACTATAATAATGTATTAATGAGCTAACTTTAGCACAATGAACTTGTTTGGTCCCTTACATTACATAATGAATGAACAAATAATGGGTAAACCTGCTCTACTGAGCAAGATCAGCAATGCCCAACTATCTTTGCCATCCTTGCTTTGAGCCTTCAACGATGAGGCTTCCTTAGTTGGCTTACCTATTTTGTTTTCCAAGGTTTGACCACGCTTGGGCCGTGATGGATTTAATTAGCCCGGTAGTTTGAATTAATCAAAATTGATAATTAAAGGGAAGAAAAATGTAGGAAAAATATACGGAGAGAATATAAGTATGGAGGGAGGGTTTATTTATACATGGAGGGCCTGGTCCCTTTGACCTTTCTATGGATGGAGGGTCTATTTATATATTTTTTGGGTCTAGATCCCTACAAGGAATAAGAGTCCTGGACCACCTCATATTGGAAGTCCTATAAATGATAAGCTCTAATCCTACTAATATTACAAATACTAAGTCCAGTCCTTATCGAATTCTTCGGTAGTTCTGCGTTGGGTCTCCTTCTTGGGTCTTTTTGATCCAATTCGTCTCTTGGGTTAGTCCATGTGGCTCAGGCCTAGTATGTTATCCATTATTCTCTTCCTAGTGAGTGTGCGTTTCTTCCACACCGTGGTTGGTATACGAGTCTTCCACTGGCTAATGGATATATGTCTTCTACATTCCGGTGGGTATATGAGTCTTTCACTGCTTAGTGAGTATGCAATAACATAAACAATTTAATAGGAGTACATATATTAAATTAAAATTCAACTAAACAAGCTCAAAATTAAGAAGCTCAAATTGAGTTATAATTTAATAAGATTTTCTTTGGAATTAAAATTGAAGAAGATGCAAATAAGAAAATAATAGAAGAGGAATTTTCTTAATGAACAAACACAACTTCCAAATTAAATAAGTCCATAATTTAAAGTCAGTTCAAATAATTTAAATTATCCAAATATGCCCAAATAATTTTAAAAGAAGCCTTTTTTAGTATTAGTAACTAGCTTAGGCCTGGACGAAATGGGCCAATAACCCAGCCCATCCGTATAATTCCTTTCCATCACATGATTACACTAATGCAGTCGTTATATGGTGGACCATGGTCCACAATGCATTGTGGACCATGGTCACAAAACGACGTCATTTCAATAAGTGGGAGAAACGACGGTTGTTAGTCGTAATGGAGCTCTGTAACTGATACTACATTTCATCTCAAAAGATGCTGCATCACATTTGTTTTTATATTATCGAATGAAATTGCAGTTATATCGAAAAGAAACTGCAGTTGTGTTGAATGGGAACTGCAGTTGTGTTGAACTGATACTGAATATCAGTTTCACATTTTTGGGTATTGTAGTTATATCGAAAAGGAACTGTAGTTGTGTTGAAAAGAAACTGCAGTTGTGTTGAACTGATACTAAAAAATAGTTTCACATTTTTGGGTGTATATTGTTCAATGAAACTTTAATTATATCGAAATGATATTGTAGTTGTGTTGAAAGGAAACTGCGGTGTATTATAAAAGAAACTGTTGCTGTGTTAAAAGGAAATTGAATAACAATTTCACATATTTGAGTGTATAATGTCGAATGAAACTGCAATTATACCGAAAAGAAACTGCAGTCGTGTTGAAAGGGAACTGCAGTCGTGTTGAAAGAGAATTGGAGTTGCGCGGAATGGAGACCGTTTCTGCCGTTTGTTTTCATTAATCAAAACGGCATCGTTTTGATACGCGGTCCACAGTAAAATTTGTGACATTAATGAGCCCATAAACAATAGTAGTTCTATTTTTTTTTTTTTTTTAATGTTTTGGGAAGGCCAGCCGCGTCACTGCCATCTCCATCACCAGTCACCGGAGAACGATAAATCCGAGACCAAAAACTAACAAATAAATCTGGAGTTTCACCCGTTCATTGAAAGTGACATCCTTTTGGTATTTCCCGGAAAGCGACATCGTTTTGGATGTGCACATGGTAAATTAAATTTGTTATTGACTTTGTATTCACACTAATTGTATTTGTATTACAATTAAATACTGCATTTATACTTCATCTTTTGGGATTCCCTACATTATTGGAAGTTGATACAAATTATAATTCAAAATATCTACACGGGAAACCTATCTGATGCAAACGATAGCAATTAAATATTACATCAAATATAAATCTAAAAAAAAATATCAAATAAATTTCAAACTAGAAGCCATCCTTCTATACTCTTCCTGCCCTTTCAGTATCCGATGCCAATTAATGGGTGAGTGTTTTTTTTGGAACTCTACATCCCACCAAAATACTTCTATAAATTGTTAGACCTTCTTCAACCCTTTGCTATTAAGGGTGTTCGTGTAATTGTTTCTGCTTTGTATAACCTGCAAAATTTAAAATGTCTCCACTGTATATTTTACGAAAAAATATCTCCCTGTAATCAAACCATGTTCGTGTAATTGTTTCTGTTTTGTATAACCTGAAAATTTTAAAATGCCTCCACGGTATATTTTAGGAAATATTATCTCCCTGCAATAATACAAAAAAGCTATTCGTTTAAGATTAATTCGTACCTATATTGTACCTTAAGGCACAGACAAATCTTCTGTCAAGAATGTCTCTTTCACGATATTGAGGTAAACTATTATTTACTTTCCTGCAAATTAAACTCAAAGTAGGTACTGCAATGTTAATGTTTTATCTATTTTTTGGTAGGGCACATATGTTCATGCAATCACTACTAGAATTCTAACATTTAGTGACATTTTTTAAACGTCAGAAAAAATAAAAAAGCGTCACCAAATGTATTTACCGACGAAATAAAAACGTCACCCGGACCGTCGGGTTAGCGGCGTATGGAAAGGTATTACTGACGAAGTTATGTTTTCGTCACTAAATATTACTATTGCCGACGTTTTTGCATGGTCTTGATAATGTCATGGAATACATACATTTTGAAACGAAAGATTAACAAAAACGTCAGTAATAGTTAGTGACGAAATAAAATATTTCGTCAGAAAATGTGTCTTTACTGACGTTTTCCATAAAATTATGTTTGTCATGAATAAATTTAATTGGCGACGAATATTGAAATGCGTCAAGAATATAACATTTATTGACGATTGTGTATATTATTATTTTTGCCATAAAAAAAAATTGCTGATGAAATACCAATTTGTCAATAAAAATACATTTACTGACGTTTTTTCGTATTTATATTCATCACTAAATTTTATATTTGGAGATATTTATAATTTTTTTTATTAATTGATGACAATTTACATATCGTTGTATGTAAAAAGGTTTACACAACAATTTCATGTAATTGAAATAAAATATTTTAGCATCATTAACATTTCAAAATAGTGCAATATTTTTCATAGTAGAATATTGAATTACAAGGATGTAATGTGATATAAATGGTTCTTAAATAAGTTGGACAGACTAAACATGAGAATATATGCAATTTTATGCACATAAAGATAGATAATAATTCTTATGTTTATCCAAATTATTGAGGTCGCCACTTTAGAAGTCCTTTGTCTTGAGGAGAAGGTCCGACCTGATGTTGGGGTAGAAGGTTCGATATGATGCCGGGTCCAATTTGATGTCTAGATATGCAATACCCTGCCATTAAAAAACATATAGATGTTTTTTAAGCATGAATAATAAATGATTCAAAACTATATATTCAACTCAATCCGATAGTTGATTTGCATAACTTTTATACTTTCTTGTGCTTGTATTTAATTTCTAACATAACCTTCCTTTGCTAATATTTTATTTAGTTGCTTATAACATGTAATCATATTTCATTCTAGTAGTATACTGCCCAAAACCAAAATTGATATAACAAAGAAATCTTAAATAAAGTTTCGAACTATGGTTATACCTTCAAATGCTAAACATTACCTCCACAAAGAAATCTTAAATAAAGGCCGTCCATGTTCCCGATCAATGACAACTTGTAATTTTTTTCCAGCAACCTCATTTCTTTTTACCAATCCAATTCCTCTTGTAGGTCCCCTACAACGCTTTTTTGAAGTTGTCCCACCTTCTAAAAGAAAATTGAAAAAATAAAAATAAGTTTTTATATTATCATGAGATACATGCTTGTTTCTATGTTATAAATTCATTT
This sequence comes from Ipomoea triloba, assembly GCF_003576645.1. Taxonomy (NCBI): domain Eukaryota; kingdom Viridiplantae; phylum Streptophyta; class Magnoliopsida; order Solanales; family Convolvulaceae; genus Ipomoea; species Ipomoea triloba. The sequence goes on along the minus strand of NC_044916.1, from coordinate 20,576,151 downwards.
AATTTTTAAATTGAAACCTGCACGTGATGTGTTTGCTGAAATAGAAGTGGGCATAGCTTGATTCACTTGATTGGTAGATAAGGTATTGTTTGTCTCACAATTTGAGGTTGGTATAGAGCTCGTGGGCCTTATCACTTCATTGTTTGTGGTAACTGTGATTCCATTTGTGCCTTCAATAGTTGATGAAGATTTAGTGCACTTTTTCACTTGACCGGGTGCCATTTCATAACCTGAAAAGGGGAAATAAATAATTATGCTAATAAAACAATGATTTGCTATTTTTATGATGCTAAATCATTCATTTTAAAGTATACTTTCACATATAAATTACTCAAGAATCTTCACTTTCATCTAAATCATCTTCACTCTCATATGAATCATCACTCATATCTTCATCAGTACTATTATATTCAATAAGAGTTTCATCTTCATCATCTGATATTCTAAAATCATCCCCCTTTCTTTCTGCTTCAACCACTGTGGGTTGCACAATAGTAGCTTGTACAATATTTTATTCAACACCTACCCTATGCAGGGATGTAGAAATATCATCAAAAATGTCCATTAGCATATCATTACCAACTACCATCCCATTATCTTGATAAACCACATCATTATCTATCTCATTTTCCTAAAAAATATGCCTATATTGAAACTGTTGGACAACTCGCCAGCTTGATCCTAACTTTGGATCATTCAAGTAAAAAACTTGTTTTGCTTGGTATGCTAATAGATATGGATCATTTTTATACCAAAAGTTTGAAATTTTAATGCTAGTGCAACTACCATCATGTTGGATGTAGGACCTTTTTCCAATATCAAACCAATCACACTTGAAAAGAACAATACGATGATCTTTTATGTATTCCAACTCAATTACTTCATTTAGCACTCCATAAAAATCAATCAGTTCATCTCCATGATTTCCTTGCACAACAATTCCACTATTTTGAGTTTTGTGACGGCTATCTCGATCTTTTGTATGGAATCTAACTCCATTGACAATGCAAGCCGTATACTTTCGGGAACATACTTGAGGCCCACAAGCTAATGAGTATAATGCATCTGTGGCTTTAGTTGCAGATTCAATATATAATTGTGATACCTAACATTTTAAATAGAAATTAGTAAAATTATGAATACAACATGGTTTAAGTGTTTGCTAATTAAATAATGTGACTCTTATATACTTACCTTTTCTCTAAACCAAAATGGGAATTCTTTTTTATGCCTCTGATTAACATTAAGTAAACTTTCCTTCTCAAGTAAATCAATGTGTTCTCTACATATGAAGAAAATAGTAAGAAACTAGAATATAATATAACGAAACTAGTTTTGTAGTTTCAACTTAGTTATATGTATTTATATCCACAAAGCATACTTCATATATCTTCCAACTTCATCACAATTACTCAATGCAAACCATTGAATATTATCAAGTTCTTCCCTAGACAATTTTTCATATTTCCAAGCACCACATGGACGAACATTGTGTGAAAAAATTGACAACTCACTAGGTATTGCCTCCCCATCATTATTTCTATATGGCTTGTTGAAACGAGTTTCTATTCCATCAAGGTATAAAGAAAGAAATGTTAAACATTCACTTGCAACATAACCTTCCGCAATTGAACCTTCCGGACGAGCTTTATTTCTCACATAATGTTTAAGTGAGCCCAAGAACCTATAACATTCATGAAGTTAATTACAATATGTAAGTTGAAAATAATTAAGATACATGTTATATATACATTACCTTTCAATCATAAACATCCACCTAAATTGAACAGGCCCACCAAGGATAGCTTCTTGTGGAAGGTGAATTGCTAGATATACCATGACATCAAAGAAGGCTGGTGGATAAATCATCTCCAACTTACAAAGTATGATAACAATATTATCACGCATTGCCTCCAAATCTGTTAACTTTAAGGTCTTACAACACAACTGCCTAAAGAAATCACCTAACTCATATAACACAGTGGCAACTTCTTTTCCCAAGATTCCACGTACTCCAATAGGTAATATTCTTTGTAATAACACATGACAATCATGACTTTTTAAACCTATTAGTTTTCCATCAGTTGTCACACATCTGGAGATATTAGAAGCATAACCATCTGGAAACTTAACAGACTCCAAAAATTCGGCAAATTTCAATCTCTCATTTCTTGTAAGCATGTAACATGGATGTGGAACCTCATATGATCCATCTGCTCTCTTAACCAAATGCAATTATTTCCTAATATTCATATCCTCTAAATCTTGTCTTGCTTTCACTGTGTCCTTATTTTTACCATCAATATTTAGCAAAGTTCCAATGATATTATCACAAATATTTTTCTCAATATGCATAACATCAAGATTGTGCCTCAATTTTAGCTTGCTCCAATAAGAAAGCTTGAAGAAAATACTTTTCTTACTCCAATTAAGCTCTTCAGGATTTCTTTTTCTTTTCCTTTTATTTGGATGCTTCCCAAATGGAGTGTCACTGAAACTTTCCAGTTGCTTTAACACTTCTTCACCAGATAATTCTAGAGGTGCACTTCGACTCTCCACATGCCCATTAAATTTTTTGTTTCGTCGCCATGCATGATTAGTGGGCAAGAAACGACGACTAATCCCAACTTACTTCTCAATCTTTGAGAACATGCATCATCATTGCAATTTGGGCATACCATATATCCTTTAGTAGACCATCTAGACAGATTTCCATAAGTAGGAAAATCATTTATAGTCCAAAGAATAGAAGCATGCAATTGAAAATTTGTTGAAGAATAAGAATCATACGTTGTCACACCTCCTTCCCATAATTCTATAAGATCGTCAATCAATGGTTGCAAATAAACATCAATGTCTCTACCAGGAGCTTTAGGCCTGGGTATAAGTAGAGTTAGCATAAAAAATGACTCTTTCATACACATCCATGGTGGTAAATTATATGGAATTAATATCACTGGCCACATACTATAAGCATTACTCATATTTCCAAATGGGTTGAATCCATCAGAAGCTAAACCAAGCCTAACATTTCTTGCATCATTAGCAAACCAGGGAAACTCTTTATCAAAATCTTTCCAAGCCTTAAAATCAGCTGGATGACGTAAGTACTCATCATCATCAATTCGTCTTTCCTTATGCCACCTCATATCATTTGCAATTTTTTTTGACATAAACAGTCTTTGAAGCCTAGGTTTTAGAGGAAAGTACCTTAGTATCTTATGAGGAATATTTTTTCCTTTACTACCCTTGACTTTCCATCTAGAAGTACCACATATAGGACAACATTCATTTGTCTCTAATTCCTTCCAAAATAACACACAATCATATTTGCATGCATGAATATTTGTGTATCCCAATCCCAAGTTACAAAGCATAGACTTAGACTCATAGTGAGAATGTGGAAGTGTATTGCCATCAGGTAAGCATTCTTTTAACAATTCAAGCAACATGTCAAATGATTTATTGCTCCATTTATTATACACTTTCAAATGAAGCAACTTCACAGTTAATGATAATTTTGAGAATTTAGTGCAACCTGGATATAATTCTTGTTTTGCTTCTCTCAACATGTTCTCAAAATGATCAATTTCACCACTATGAGTATTGGGATTTAACTGTGAGTTGAAGTTGACAAAATTTCCATATTCATTTAAGAACTCATCGACTCCATCTAAGTTTTCATCATCATCAGAATCATCATACTCAACCTGAGAACCATTATTACTTTGTTCTTGAAAAGTCGGTGACTCACCATGAAATATCCATTGTGTGTAATCTGTGTCTATTCCATTTTGGCGCAAATGCATATATACCACACTTTGATTTAAGGATGTTGTGTTTAGACATTTTTTACATGGACACCTAATCTCACAATCATGTCCCAAGTGATTTCCCACAAATAACATAAAGTTCTTAAGTCCTTCTATATATTCATTAGACCTTTTATTCTGTGTCATCCATGCTTTATCCATATTAAACACAGTACCTATTACAACATATAAGTTGTTATTTATAATATAAATAAACTAATTTTTCATATGAAAAAATCATTACATACATTGATTCAAGATTTTAGCAAAAAACATTGCATACATTGATTCAAGATTTTAAGATATATATATATACACACACACAACACATAATATGAACAATTAGAATGAACAGATCATATTATATAACTAAATATTATTTTAAATTACTACTTACTTGATGGGAGATGCTTTACTGGATTCACTGCTGCAATGACTTCAATTGATATTCAAGGTGCAACTGCTTATGAAGTTTCTGGTACGATGGCAATCTTTCTATTAGTGATACAAAAATGAAAAAAAAACAATAGGTCGTCTTCATTTTGAGATATTTTGTCTTCATTTAAATTCAAATCTGCTTCAGGAATTCAAATACTAACTAATTACCTTTTTTCAATATCACTTCTTATTTTAATTGCAAATAGCTATATCCATAATTGTTTCATATCAAATCAATATAATTATTAAATAACAAAACTACACACACACACACACACACACACATATATATATATGAATGAATAAAGCTCATATCTCCTCTTTTTTTTTGTATATAAAATTTAATAACATTAATAATTTTTAATACCATATCATAATTTATGTGTGCATGCATATTCCTGGGAAGTATTACTTAATTATTTTTTAAATATAAGTTATCTAGATAGATGTTGTGTGAGGTTTCACTAAAGTACTGGATATTAGATAATGAAGAGTTCATTTGCTTGCAAGGCACTAGAACTGCTATTGGGAGCCAAACAATATTCAACATCAATTCATCAAAAAATCTTTAAGCTAGTGTAAATCACATCCAACCTCACAATCAAACCAGCACACAACATAAACAACCAAACTAATGCTACACCTCAGGCCATCTGTAAAATATGCCAAAACTAACACCAGATCTATCAAAACATTCTCCTGTAATAAGCTGAAACCATCATCAAAACCCAACATCAAACCCAAACACAACACCTCAATATCCATTATCAATCAAAACCAACAACCAATCCACACTTAAGCTTGATGCATATCTACAAAGATTGTAGCAGATTGCAGCAAGTTGTATCCTACGGCCATCCTACGGCCACCCCAAAATTGCAACAGCTAATCCTTGCAACATCATCCCCTAACCTCACATCAAAATCAACATCTAACTTCACCTCAAAACTACCTACAAAAAGCCAAATCTCACCCCCAAATATGCTACATCCTGCAGCCAAAACTGCAGGATATATCAATACTCTATTCAAGGGAAATCTTAAATTTCTAAACCCCTCACCTACATATAAATAATTCATAATAAATTTAAATATATATAATAAAAAAACAAATCACAACAAAGTAAAAAAAAAAAAAAAAAAAAANAAAAAAAAAAAAAAAAAAAAAAACTACAGAGAAAGCTATCTCATTCTAACTAATGAGAGCAAAAAATCACCCAAATGATACCAAAAATAGAGTTTATTCATGGATTCTTGGGTGGAAATTAGTTTATTAGGGTTTGTATTTACCTGGACATGAATCTTCTCTTGTAAGCTTAGGTCCTTGGGAAGACTTCCACTGGGGTTTTGCAGAGATGAAGGCAGAGAAGATAGAGATGAGATGAGGGAAAAAATAGTGAAATTATAAACAAAGAAAAATAGTGAGTGAGATCANGAGGGAAAAAATAGTGAAATTATAAACAAAGAAAAATAGTGAGTGAGATCAGAGACTATGGAGGAGGGAAAAAGCAGAGATCCTTAGGCCTATTGTGGAAGAAATTAGTGAACCACTGGCTTAGAGTGTTACCTCTCTTCCTTCTATGTGCGATGCCGCTACGGAAACGATAGAAGTCTTGTTGCAGTGGAAATGACGGATGAAGATTGTACTGTTGTTGCTTATGGTAGTGGAGAGAGGTGAAGTAGGATTGTACTGATGGAAGAATTTAGACAATTTTTTTTTATTTCTAAAGGATTGTTTCTTAAAGGCGCCAAATGATAAAAAGCTTCCCGCAAAAATATTTTCACTTTTCCTGACGTTTTATATTAAAATTGATTTCTAAAATAAAACATTTAGGGACGTTTATTATAAAACGTCATTGATTCTATATCTTTACTGACAAAAAAATTATATTTCGTCAGCGAATATTAAAAAAAAATTTTATTGTCTCTACCAAAATATATAGTGACGTTATTTAATATAACGTCGCAAATTATTATATTTAGCGACATTTTCTAGAGCGTCGCTAAAATTTTCGTCGGGAAATGAAAGATTTCTTGTAGTGAATTATTCACAAAGACTATGTTGATCAATTTTGTAATATGTTAAAGCTAAGGTGTATGCTATAAAAAACTTCCTGGTGATTTCTGACTATTTTTCGCTCAAGTTTAATCATGAAATTAAACACATACATACATACACAGCTAATAGTTAGAAATCAGCATGAAGTTTTTTATAACATACACCTTACCTTCCTTTAACAGATTACAAAATTGATCAACATAGTCTTTGTGAATACTTGTATGGACATAAGTGCCCTACCAAAAAATAGATAAAACATTAACATGGAAGTTTCTACTTTGAACGAATAGTTTTTTTGTATGATTGTGAAGAGATATCTTTTTATAAAATATACAGTGGATCGGAGACATTTTAAATTTTTCAGGTTATACAAAGCAGAAACAATTACACGAACACACCCTTAATAGCAAAGGGTTGAAAAAGGTCTAACAATTTATGGAAGTATTTTGAAGGGCTGTAGAGTTCCAAAAACACTCACCCATTAATTGGCATCGGATATTGAAACGGCAGGAAGAGCATAGCAAGGGTGGTTTCCAGTTTGAAATTTATTTGATTTTTTTTTAGATTTGTATTTGATGTAATATTTAATATGTAATATTTAATTCCTACCGTTTGCATCAGATAGGTTTCCGTGTAGATATTTTGAATTATAATTTGTATCAACTTCTAATAATGTAGGTAATCCCAAAAGATGATTAAGTATAAACCCAGTATTTAATTCGAATACAGATACAATTAGTGTGACTACAAAGTAAATAACAAATCTGATTTAATTTACGATTAAAGTGGACGTCCAAAATGACGTCACTTTCAATGAGCGGAAAAATGTAATGTTTTTATTTGACTTTATTATATAGAATACTAATATAGAAGGATAATATAATAATAATAATAATAATAATTTATACTACTAATACAAACAAAATAACTTCACGTCCAAATTACCACTTAAGCTATTGCTATATAAAATTTAATAATTATTATGGTAAATTCATTATTATATGCTTAGCATCCATCATCATATTAATGCTGAAAGATTAGATATGTATGGGAATTTTCTAGAAATTTTAATATGTATGTGAATTTCATATGAATGATTGGAGCATCCATTGTTATATAATATAAAAGAAAAGTATTTTTTTTATTTAAAATATCTAATGAATGGATAACATTAAAACAAACAAATAATATGAAACAGTATATTAAAACATTTCATAACATATTTTAGAATACACAAAATTTAAATATAAATTATGATAAAATATTTTTTATTTGTCTAAGTTTGCACAATTTATATACTAATAAAATAAAATTACTTAATAGAAAATTAATTTATAATTTGTTACGTTATGTGTCTGTAGTTAATAAATTAAGAACATGTAATTAAAATATTATATGTTTGTAGACAACAAATTCTGTGTTTCTAATTTATTTATAAGCATAATATGTTAATTGAATGTTATGAATTGATTTTTTTTTATTGTGCATCACACAGGTATTGAGCAATTATTTGCTCAAATTCAAGCAATGATAACATCAAAAAATATAATCAATCCAACTTATTTTATCAATTGCATTATATAATACCGAGTATTCATTATTGTTATAATTTATATAATTGTATATCTATCTAAATATTCTTAAAATATTATAACAAATTCATTTCGTGCAACGCACGGGTGAAAATACTAGTAAGCAGTAAGGCAGTAGATTTATATATAAATTTATTTTGAAAATAATTTATAACATATTCCAAAAATATTTTGGAGCAATTTACATGTATATATACATATATGGAATCCAAATATACATGTGTATACATACTGTAAATCAACAATATATGTATAATAGAATAAGCTTATTCAGTTTTCAAAAAAAAGAAAAAAAGAAAAAAGAACAAGCTTATTCAAATCAATTTTGTACACACATATAAAGTCCAAATATATATATATATATATATGCATACAAACTGTAAATAGCAAATTATGAATATGGCAGAATAAGCTTATTCATATTTCATGCATATACACATTCAAACTAACTGTAATAATAAATATGAAGTACATAGAATCTAACCTCCTCCAGCCATTGTTTGTTGTTGCCTGAATTGCTGCTGCAGAATAGTTTTTGTCCTTCTGTTTCTCTCAGATTTTATACAGTTTTTGCCCCACCCAAACCTGAAAACAAAGTGCTTATATAGTTTATATCTGCAAATTTTGGGTAGAATAAAGAACACTCGCTCGCATGGAAGCTGAGAAATGTGTTGTTTTTGTTCTTTGTGTCATCAAATTCATTAACTCTAAGCCAAAGACACTCTTTCATATACACAGGCTAAAGGAATAATATATTCGACCACCACGAACATGATAAAAAAAAATATGTCTGGAATAAATACAAGTTCACCTCAAAATATATTTGATGAAGATAACACGAAGAAGCTTGTGCAAAACCACGGCAAAATAGCACCAAAGACGAAGAAGAAAGGTAATGGATGGTTGCTCCTTCAGCTGCTGCCTACTGTCGAAACAAGAGAGAAGAAGAAAATTAGTTTTTCTCTCTCACTTACTGCTTCCACTGCCGAAATGTGGAATATAGAATGAAGATAAGAAAAATGGTTTTCTTTTCTTCTCACTGCTGTCGAGAAGACAATGGAATCTGGGAATAATGCATGTGCCGGCCCCTCTTCTTTGTTTTATCCCCAACATGATAATACATACACAGAAATTTTTTTTGAAAACATTAGCAAAATTTAGCAAAAAAAAAAAAAAAAAAAAACTTTAGCAAAATTAGTGATGAAATTGTCTGGAATTATATGCCAAACGGCCCCAACGTAATGGAATTCTCTACAGTTATATGGCAAAATTGTAATTTATTTAAAAGTTGATGGCAATTGAAAAACAAAATCTAAATCTTAACTCAAAAAATTTAAGCCCTACTATTTCAAATCAACGGTTGGTAGGGGTGGGGTAATTTGCCACTCCCAAATATAAGTATAGGGAGAGATATTATAATCTATATATATATATATATATATATATATATATATATATATATATATAAACAAAATCCTCCAAAACGAAATCCTATCTCCCACCCAAAATATTGTATATTAAAACAATTAAAATAATAAAATAATATTAAAAGTACAATAATATTAAAACACGAAATCCTATAAAATCAAAACATTGTTATGCATTAAGATTAGTACATTGTTATAATATATATATATATATATATATATATATATATATATATATATATATATATACACACACACACTATACTAATAAGAGCCAAAGAGAGTTAAGCTTAAAATGGGTAGAAAAAATGGCGGTCAAATTATTTAATCAAATAGATGGTTCAGATGAATTATTTAATCAAATAGATGGTTAAGATAATTCAGATTAATATTATTAATAGAGATTACCTTATTTAACCTTACTTTTATGATTATCCGTTAAGTTTTCCGTTAAATATTCTCTTTTCCGTTAATATTCCGTTAACTTTTAACTTACGCATTAATTTCTATAAGAAAGATCTTAGGTTCGAACCTCATCTCAATCAAATTTGACATAATTAAGTTTCTCACTCTATTTACTCTTATTAAATTAAATAAATTAGTAGCTACAACAAAAAAATGATAAATATGTATTTCTTTAATTTAGAATTATGTGTCTACAATACCTTTATTTGAAAAAATTATTCATTATCAAAAAATTAAATTAAATAAGAGAAATAATTTCATTAGTTATATTATCTTTATTTTCTCTCATGCAAAGATTCTTTACATTCAAATTTATCAATTGATATTCATTACATTGTCCATTATNAAAATTAAATTAAATAAGAGAAATAATTTCATTAATTATATTATCTTTATTTACTCTCATGCAAAGATTATTTACATTCAAATTTATCAATTGATATTCATTACATTGTCCATTATCTTATTTTTACAATATCTTGTAATTAAATATCAAAGTTATAGTACAAAATAATGTTTATTTACCAAGTATTTTACTAATACTATGAAAAATAAATTTTAAAATAATTTGAATCTAATTATATTAACTACTTGGGGATTGGTTGACAAAGAGAGTACTCAAATAATAACCCAACAAATTGAAGCGGAATCGCTCTATTTTACTCTTATAGAATTAAATAAATTAGTAGTTACACCAAAAAATGATACATATGTATTTCTTTAATACCATGAAAAAAAATAAAAAAGAATAGTTTGAAACCAATCATATTAACTACTTGGGGGATTTGTTGACAATGAAAGTACTCAAATAACCCATTACCCAGCAAATTGAAGTGAGAAACTACCTTTTAATATCTTTGGAATATATAATATTTTAAATTTTCAAATTTTTATTAATTTATTTAATCTTTTTTTCTTAAACTAGGAATTTCTTTATCCGCAATAACTCATTCAACAATAATGGTTGAATCAAATGAACCCCAAGCAGAACACCTAAAGGAAAGTCCATAGCTCCTATATCATAATCTCATTGCATGACGTTGTCATCTATGCTACCAATAATAACCGAATTGCAAATAACACACTACCAACACAAATAAAGAAAACAAATAGTAAAGATGAAAACAATGACAATGTTACTCAAAAGAGAATTAAGAACACTTAGAAAAATTCAAATGAAAGTAGTATTTATTTAGACTATTATTTTAGACCAAATATTTAGACTATTGATTTTACAAGGTTGCAAACATTTATTTTAGTAATAATTATATGAATTTTCTATATTATTTTGGATTCATATACTTTGAGTTAGATACTTAAATAAAAAAATTCGACATTCAATTACCCATGTGTAAACTTCTCCTATATAATCTTGCATTGTTATACTTTCAAATATTTATTTAAATATAAACATTGGGCATTAACCCATACGCGCAATGCGCGTATAAAACTAGTATATATATATATATATATATATATAAACAAAATCCTCGAAAACGAAATCCTATTTCCCGCCCAAAATATTGTACATTAAAACAATTAAAACAATAAAATAATATTAAAAGTACAATAATATTAAAACACGAAATCCTATAACATTAAAATATTGTTATGCATTAGGATTAGTACATTGTTATAATATATATATATATATATATATATATATATATATTTTATATAAAAACAAAATCCTATTTCCCGCCCAAAATATTGTAAATTAAAACAATTAAAACAATAAAATAATATTAAAAGTACAATAANTATATATATATATATATATATATATATATATATACACACACACACTATACTAATAAGAGCCAAAGAGAGTTAAGCTTAAAATGGGTAGAAAAAATGGCGGTCAAATTATTTAATCAAATAGATGGTTCAGATGAATTATTTAATCAAATAGATGGTTAAGATAATTCAGATTAATATTATTAATAGAGATTACCTTATTTAACCTTACTTTTATGATTATCCGTTAAGTTTTCCGTTAAATATTCTCTTTTCCGTTAATATTCCGTTAACTTTTAACTTACGCATTAATTTCTATAAGAAAGATCTTAGGTTCGAACCTCATCTCAATCAAATTTGACATAATTAAGTTTCTCACTCTATTTACTCTTATTAAATTAAATAAATTAGTAGCTACAACAAAAAAATGATAAATATGTATTTCTTTAATTTAGAATTATGTGTCTACAATACCTTTATTTGAAAAAATTATTCATTATCAAAAAATTAAATTAAATAAGAGAAATAATTTCATTAATTATATTATCTTTATTTACTCTCATGCAAAGATTATTTACATTCAAATTTATCAATTGATATTCATTACATTGTCCATTATCTTATTTTTACAATATCTTGTAATTAAATATCAAAGTTATAGTACAAAATAATGTTTATTTACCAAGTATTTTACTAATACTATGAAAAATAAATTTTAAAATAATTTGAATCTAATTATATTAACTACTTGGGGATTGGTTGACAAAGAGAGTACTCAAATAATAACCCAACAAATTGAAGCGGAATCGCTCTATTTTACTCTTATAGAATTAAATAAATTAGTAGTTACACCAAAAAATGATACATATGTATTTCTTTAATACCATGAAAAAAAATAAAAAAGAATAGTTTGAAACCAATCATATTAACTACTTGGGGGATTTGTTGACAATGAAAGTACTCAAATAACCCATTACCCAGCAAATTGAAGTGAGAAACTACCTTTTAATATCTTTGGAATATATAATATTTTAAATTTTCAAATTTTTATTAATTTATTTAATCTTTTTTTCTTAAACTAGGAATTTCTTTATCCGCAATAACTCATTCAACAATAATGGTTGAATCAAATGAACCCCAAGCAGAACACCTAAAGGAAAGTCCATAGCTCCTATATCATAATCTCATTGCATGACGTTGTCATCTATGCTACCAATAATAACCGAATTGCAAATAACACACTACCAACACAAATAAAGAAAACAAATAGTAAAGATGAAAACAATGACAATGTTACTCAAAAGAGAATTAAGAACACTTAGAAAAATTCAAATGAAAGTAGTATTTATTTAGACTATTATTTTAGACCAAATATTTAGACTATTGATTTTACAAGGTTGCAAACATTTATTTTAGTAATAATTATATGAATTTTCTATATTATTTTGGATTCATATACTTTGAGTTAGATACTTAAATAAAAAAATTCGACATTCAATTACCCATGTGTAAACTTCTCCTATATAATCTTGCATTGTTATACTTTCAAATATTTATTTAAATATAAACATTGGGCATTAACCCATACGCGCAATGCGCGTATAAAACTAGTATATATATATATATATATATATATAAACAAAATCCTCGAAAACGAAATCCTATTTCCCGCCCAAAATATTGTACATTAAAACAATTAAAACAATAAAATAATATTAAAAGTACAATAATATTAAAACACGAAATCCTATAACNGCGCGTATAAAACTAGTATATATATATATATATATATATATAAACAAAATCCTCGAAAACGAAATCCTATTTCCCGCCCAAAATATTGTACATTAAAACAATTAAAACAATAAAATAATATTAAAAGTACAATAATATTAAAACACGAAATCCTATAACATTAAAATATTGTTATGCATTAGGATTAGTACATTGTTATAATATATATATATATATATATATATATATATATATTTTATATAAAAACAAAATCCTATTTCCCGCCCAAAATATTGTAAATTAAAACAATTAAAACAATAAAATAATATTAAAAGTACAATAATATTAAAACACGAAATCCTATAACATCAAAACATTGTTATGCATTAGGATTAGTACATTGTTATAATCTATATATATATATAAACAAAATCCTCCCCTTCAAATTTCAAAATAATATTATTAATTAATTGGTAAAAACTTAATAAAGTTTTATTGGTAACAAAATTTTATTTACCAAATTATCATAATAATTTATACCATTATAATTGTGAGAATAATGAAAACAAAATCTGAGTAATTTTATAAGAAAAAAATAATTTATTAATTATTATTTACACGAATAACAATAATTCAACTAATTATCTATACTTCTATATTTATACTACTATCAATAAAAATAAAATCATTCTTTGTGAAATCCCGGTCCAAACAATAGTAATAGCCAAGATAAAATGGATAAGAAAACTTATTTTACTAATTGATTGAAAATATAAAAAGATCCTAATAGAAAAGGAAGGATAATTTAGGCAAATTGAAAAAGGGAAAGGATATTACTAATTGACTAAAAATTATTTAAAAACATTAAAAAAATTAATTACACTTTTCATTTGAAAACTTTAAATTGTTTAAACTTAAAAAAAAAAAGAAAGGGAAAATGACACTTTTTCCCCATATGTTATGTGCATATAGCACTTTTCCCTCCTGTGTTATTAAAGTGGCAGTTTTCCCCCTTGAAATGTTAAATTGACATTGTTACCCTTAAAAATAATTATTTCATTTATTTTTCTTCTCCAACAAATTATTATTTATATGTATGGATGATCACGATTCGATTCGAACCTAACCAAACACTGTAGCAATCATATCGAAATAGTATGGACGGTTCTGGTTACGATTTAGAACCGAAAAATTTAAAATTAAATAATTGTTGAACCGTGAACTGGAACTTAACCACAATCATATATAGTGAAAATAATCAAACACTTATTTTGATAAATCGGTACGGTTTGGTTCTAATTTCGATTTTAAACCGCCAATCAAAACTTATGTATTTATTTACTACGTATTTATTTTTATAATTTTATTTCTTATTTAAAAATAGTCTAAATTTAACAATTATTTTATTTTATTTTTTCGGTTCTGAATCGTAACCGTGACCGTCTATACTATTTAAGTTCAATTACTACGGCGTTCGATTAGGTTCGTATCAAACCGTGATCTTCCATACATATTAGTAACAATTGATTGGAGAATAAAAATAAATGAAATAGTTATTTTTAAGGGCAAAAATGTCAATTTAACATTACAAGGGAGAAAACTACCATTTTTAAAATAACTGAGGGGGGGAAACTACCACTTTAATAACACAGGGGGAAAAAGTGCTATAAGCATATAACATAGGGGGAAAAAGTGTCATTTTTCCAAAAAAAATAACTAAACATGGGTTGTTAGATTTTTTTATAATAATTAAAATTAATTCATTCACATATGGAAGAAGAAAAAAACTAAATGCGATATGGTGAAAATGAATATACTTAAGGTATAAAAGTATAATTGCACATATATTAGTGTAATATCTATTCATAATTACTATAATTGCACATATATTAGTGTAATATCTATTCATAATTACTTTAATTGCACATATATTAGTGTAATATCTATTCATAATTACTTTTTCAACATACTGAAGCACAAAAAGTCAACATTGCCTCAACTGAGACTCAAACCCACCCCCTTCCCTTTTCATATGTGATTGCAACCGGGTGCCATTAGACCACAAGGTCTTGACATTATGATAATTAAGCTAAACATTGATCGTTGAATTTATTTTTATAATAAATATAATTATATTATTTCTCATTTTCCCATATTTATTTTAGTAATAATATAATTATATAAGTCATATTATATATCGATCTTTTTAAGATAATTGTTGACAAACAACTCATATATTATTCAATTAATTGAGTAATACTTTCGTACTAATCTTATAATCAAATAAATTAAATGTATATGTTCAATATTAGAATTTTTTTATAATTTCATATTTATTTTTATTATCTAAATATATCATAAAAAATTTATCCGTGCATCGCATTGGGTAATTGGACAATTATTTGCTCTAATTCAAGCAAGAAAAACATCAAAAAAAAAACATAATCGATCCAACCAATTTAATCAATTGCGCTATATAATATTCGATGTTATAATTTATATAATTGTATATCGATCCAAATATTCTTAAAATATTATAACAAATCCAATCCGTGCAACGCACATGCGAAAATACTAGTACTTATAAAAACAAAATCATCCAAAACAAAATCATATTTCCCGCCCAAACTATTGTACATTAAAACAATTAAAACAATAAAATAATATTAAAACACAAAATCATATGACATCAAAACATTGTTATGCATTAGGATTAGTACTTTGTTATAATATATATATATATATATATATATATATATATATATATATATATATATATATATATATATATAAA
>NC_044916.1:20541942-20551882 GCF_003576645.1 Ipomoea triloba | reverse complement strand
ATATATATATATATATATATATATATATATATATATATATATATATATATATATATATATATATATATATATATATATATAAACAAAATCCTCCAAAACGAAATCCTATTTCCCGCCCAAACTATTGTATATTAAAACAATTAAAACAATAAAATAATATTAAAAGTATAATAATATTAAAACACGAAATCCTATAACATCAAAACATTGTTATGCGTTAGGATTAGTACATTGTTATAATACTTATATAAACAAAATCCTCCAAAACGAAATCCTATTTCCCGTCCAAAATAGTGTACATTAAAACAATTAAAACAATAAAATAATATTAAAAGTACAATAATATTAAAACACGAAATCCTATAACATCAAAACATTGTTATACATTAGGATTAGTACATTGTTATAATNTATATATATATATATATATATATATATATATATATATATATATATATATATATATAAACAAAATCCTCCAAAACGAAATCCTATTTCACGCCCAAAATATTGTACATTAAAACAATTAAAACAATAAAATAATATTTAAAGTACAATAATATTAAAACACGAAATCCTATAACATCAAAACATTGTTATGCATTAGGATTAGTACATTGTTATAATAACTAGTATTTTCACCCGTGCGATGCACGGAATGAATTTGTTATAATATATTAAGAATATTTGGATCAATATATAATTATATAAACTATAACAATAAATATTATATAGTGCAATTGAAGATATGTTTTGGATTGATTATGTTTTCTGATGTTATCCTTATTTGAATTCCAATAAATAATTGTTTAATTAATAGCTAATGTGTAGATGTACGCATGCGGTGTTGGAACTTTAGAGATTTTATATATCATTGTTTAGAATTTTATAAATTGGGCAAATATGCTCGTTCTCTAGTAACTCAGTTATATATGAATCAATTGTTATTCTAATTCATATGTATGGAAGATATATTTTTGTGTAGATATATAACAATTTTTCATCTTGGAAAAAAACATAATATCACTGGTTGTATTTACACATTATTGAAAACCTCTTTGTAGACAACATTGGTAGTAACAACACAATCTTGTCCATTCTCGTCTAGAACTAATTAACACTTTCAGGCTATCATGATGGGTGACTCAGGAGAAAGCTATGTACAATTGACCGTGACTAAAAACAGTTTTTTTCAGCAATAACCCAACGTGAGTTAGTGTTCGACCCTGGCTTTTGTTGATAGTCATGGCATATGCAAGCATTAGTGGGAATTATTTATGCTGGAACTTGAAGGGAAATCTCGTATTAGAAAGAGTGAGAGACATTCGAGAGATAAGAACCTTCATGTGTCCCATTAACTATTCTTGCTTCAACAATGTGATCTGCCAATTTTGTGATGATGAGTCACGTAATGTTATAAAGACCAAGAGAATGGTCTATCTTCCGCAATAACATAACAGGTGCACCGACCTTTAATTAATGTCAATGAATGATTAAGAAAATCATACAATCTCAAACTATTAATAATTTATGATCGAGTGTGTACTTCTAATAGATTTTCACCGTCTGGTTCTGCCTTACACAAAGAGTTACAACTTAAATATGTTTATCCTTTTGCAATATTCATGTCGCACATGTACTAATTAATTTGATCAACGACATCTAAAGTCGGCGAGCGGATCACTGACCTTCGAGCTGCGACTCATCAAGCATGTCATATCTTGAGCTTGAAATTTTTAAAAATCACTTTTAATGTAATCAAAGCATTGAGTCATAACAATTTTGACACTGAAATTTTAAATTTATAATCTACATGTATATATTCTGTTATTTTTTTCATAAAATTAGTTTTGATAGTCAAACTGTAAAATATATTGATTTTACCAATCACTAAATTTTAAAATGTTTCAGGTTTCTCAGATATATATAAGTAAAACTCACATTTAAAGCCTAATTGTTTTTGTCAATATTTCGTACATATAAAGCAAATCTCTGACTATTGTGAGAAGTTAGTAACCTTGAGTCTAACATACAACATAAAGCATTGTGTGATAGTGGGTAGTAACTTTGAGGTAAGACCATTCAAGCATATAAGCATGATTCGAGCTTGTTTCTATGCTCTCAAAATTCAAATCATCATACTGGCATCAGGCAATGAACAAAAATATATCAAAATGTATGAATCATATATCTAAACTATTAATCCAAACTTCACTCCAGATTACCAAATGGAGTATATGGCTTTTTGGAATGATGCCCATCCAAACTGTTGAAATGCGATGTCCATAACCATTGATTGGCATACTACTCATGCTTCATATTTCATCAAAGTATCCGTTTCTTATGATATTATGATTTATAACATATAAAAATCGACAAATAAACTATAGTATGAGTCTTCCTTGCATGCAACAAATATCACAAAAGTTAAGTGTTCTAAAATAAGTGTATAAATGCAATATGTAGATAATTTGCATTGCATTATATATCATTAATTTAATTACTTGTCGGTTAGTTATTGCAAGATCTTGAGGTACACTTATATTTTGATATTCAATAAGTATAACTATATTAGAGAAAAATTTACATGGGAGTAATGGGATAATCAGTTGAGTGATTGTTGGTTGACCGTAGAGCGTTGTGTTGGAGGAAGAAGATGATATATAGTGAAGATGATATTGCCCTTCACTATATATCATCTTCTTCCTCTAACACGTTGATATTCTCTGGACAAATAACTGTTGGAAAAAATTAGCATAAAATGGCATTTTAGTGGCAATATTGTGGTACAAATATATGTGCGGTCCACTACTTGGTTTTAGAAGTGGTTTGCACCACTACTTATACAAGAGTTTTTCTAAGGCTTATTGAATTGTATAGCATAGCATGTAGGGAAGAATATATACAATTGTATTACGAATAGGAATTTTAGTACCGTATTTTACAATATTACACAAACCGTAATAGTATAGGAGTGTATTGGGCGGAAAGTTAAAACTGAGATTATTGTTTTTATTAATAGTATAGATTGCATTGCAGAGAAATATATATACTGAATTATTATGATTAGTAATTTTAATCTAGAATTGTATTACGAATAGGAATGCAGGTAAGAATATATATATTTTATTAGGAATTTTACTTTAATGTACAGTTGTATTACAAGTAGGAATTGTGTTAGTATTTTACAATATTACGCAAACCATAATAGTATAGGAGTCTTTTGGGCGGGAATTTGAAACGGAGGATATTGTTTTTATTAATAGTATAGATTGCATTGCAGAGAAATATATATACTGAATTATTACGTTTAGTAATTTTAATCTAGAATTGTATTACGAATAGAATGTAGGAAAGAATATATATATATTTTATTAGGAATTTTATTTTAATTTACAATTGTATTACGAATAAGAATTGTATTACAGTATTTTACAATATTACGCAAACCATAATAGTATATGAGTGTATTGGGCGAGAAGTTAAAACTGAGGATATTGTTTTTATTAATATTCTAGATTGCATTGCAGAGAAATATATATACTGAATTATTACGATTAGTAATTTTAATCTAAAATTGTATTACGAATAGGAATGTAGTGAAGAATATATATACATATATATATATATATATATATATATATATATATATATATATATATATATATATATATATTAAGAATTTTATTTTAATTTACAATTGTATTACGAATAGGAATTGTATTACTGTATTTTACAATATTACGCAAACCATAATAGTATAGGAGTGTATTGGGCAGGAAGTTAAAACTGACATTATTGTTTTTATTAATAGTATAGATTGGATTGCAGAGAAATATATATACCGAATTATTATGATTAGTAATTTTAATCTAGAATTGTATTACAAATTGATAGGTTCAAGGAGTTGATTGGTTATTGTGAATTGAAGGAAAGAAAGGATTTGTTGGTTGAAAGAAAAGAAAAGAAATAAAAAGAAAAAGGAAAAAAATTGAAAAGAAAGAAAAAAGAAGGATGAATAAAAGTACAAGTCAGGTTGCTTGACTAATTGTCCTCACCCCCACTAGTTTAGAATACTCTTGTGTTTTTAATTATGTTTTGCTCTCTTGATTCATATTTTCCATATCTCCTCTAGGTTTAATTGTGAATAGGTGTGAAATTCTCTCTCGTTTGTTTATTTTTCCATATCCTTTCTTTGTTTAGCCACTCACCTTAGCCCCATTACAAGCCAAATAAAGTCCTATTTGATCTTAGCATGCAGTTTTAGAGTGATCTATGTGAGTATGAATGGCATGTCTATGGGAGTTCATCTTAAGTCTCAAGTCTTGCATAATCTTAACTGAGTACATGTGCATACAGGGTTTAATCTACCTAATTTCGGGTGCACGGTTATTGACCTGAGAGGGGAACTCACTTGTGATTCTGAGATGATTCTTGAAGCAGATTAGGTTGTACAAGTTGGTTGGTGGTATGTTCAGTTGAGCAGGAAGGTAATGTGATCAGTTGCAGTGCATGGAGGGTGGATTATCCTAGGTAATTGCTTGAGGACAAGCAAAAGTTCTGTTAGGAACATCATGTAATAGGTTTTGATGATACCAACTGTTAAGTAAGAATCCCCAAGTCTCGATACATAGGCAAAACAATGTAAGTTCGATAAGTAAACTAAGAGCGAAAATACAACCGGGTAATTTGAGCTCAACTCGGGAAATATTTAAGCTTAAGGTAAACTTGTTTGAACAACTTAGAAGTTTTCGTGTTGTAAGCAAACAGATAGATCAGAAGCAGGCACGAGACAACTCTGGAGGAATAAGGGTCTACGAGACATCAACTAAGTCTCGAGACACAAGCCAAGTTCGAGAGGTAAGGACCTCTCGATATACCTATCGAGTTCGAGACGTAAAGAATATTCGAGAGATAGACCTCTCGATACATGGGATTGAAACATCAAGTGGTCGAGACATCTTCTATGGTCTCGATAAACCGGCACTTATCCAAGAGGCTGAATGTCAGTCAACATGTGCAGATAAAATACTCTAAGTTTGGAGAAGAAGAATATCATGGAGATAAAATATTGAAGAGGTGCTGAGCGGGAGGTTTCAAAATGGACGGAAGTGGATGACACGTCAGACCTCCACCACAAACGGTCAAGAAGTGCACCAATCCTGAAGTGGTCAGATTCCCCAAACAAGGAATGATGGGAACATAAAAAGAGTAACTTTATCCAAAAGAAGCAAGTGAAGCATGAACTCAAGAAAGTGGAATATGGAATATTCACTACAAAACAAAAGGCTCAAGTTACAAGACCACTACTCCATGAAAAATGCTGAAATTGTGCAAAGACCCATGTTCGGCGTGGGAGACCAATTTCAAACGGAATAGTTTTCCCTCCAACGGAACTATTCTTCTACTCTCATATATAAGGACGTAAAGACACAGAAGAAACAAGGTTTTTGTGAAAGAGGTCAAGAGGTTAACAAGAGGTGTCTGATAAAAACGTTCCAGTGCAAAGTGCTTAACTTGGAATATCATCCTGATATTCAATACAGCGAGAGAACACATCTTAGTGTTCGAAGAGAGTTACAAAGCTAAACTGTCATACATCCAGAAGGTGACCAAAGCTGCTCTACATCAAAGTTGATTCAACGATAGCTTGTGGTCAGATTGGAGATTGTTACATTCAACTGTGACTATCAACAACGTCTTGCTTTGGATTAAGCAAGGGAGGTGGAGTATCCTGGCTGCTGTCCGAGCGAAAGAAACCTGAGGCTTGACGCGGGCTTGGTGATCAAAGGTCAAGTGCTCGAGAGGTGGAGTAACTAGAAGCGGGGAGAAAAACCTGAGGAGAGGCGGAGTAACCTGGCTGCTGTCCGAGCGAAAGAAACCTGAGGCTTGACGCGGGCTTGGTGATCAAAGGTCAAGTGCTCGAGAGGTGGAGTAACTGGAAGCGGGGCGAAAAACCTGAGGCTTGAGGCGGGCTTGGTGATCAAAGCTCAAGCGCTCGTTATTGTACTAGAAAGGGAAGTTTTTAGTGCAATCCTTCCAGGGAGTTTCTGGAAGAAGAGTGGAAGTAGGCGGGTTGGCCGAACCACTTAAAAATCTCTCTTGCATTTACTTTCTGTTTTTATCTCTCGCTAACTTCTCGATTGCACTGCATATAATCACACCTCTCGAACTAACCCAAACTCGTGCTAACCAAAAAGGGGATAATATTTCCGCTGCGCATAAAACTTTGTCTTCACCTCGTGAGGTATCGAACCTAAACATCCTAAGTTCAATACACACGAGAGGTCGAAAAGATTTGCAAAATCTTATACAAGTCTATTCACCCCCCCCCCTAGACTTGTACCCCATCCCCTTGGGACCAACAATTGGTATCAGAGCAAGTTCTCTGATCGATATAAACCTTTGTTTATATTGCCTAGAGATCCTTCTTTGAAAAATCTTTTTAAAGTTTTCAAAGCACGAGATAATTTTTCTAATATGGATAGCATGTTGTCGAGACATCTTCTCTTTGATCTTAGCAGGTTCGATGACTGGAAAACACGCATGCTTGCGTATCTATCAGCCCTCCATGATGAGATGGCCGAAGTTATAACATCTGGACCAGTCAAGATCATGATGGTAAACACGGCTGCTGAGCAAACCAGGGATACACCAAAGTATGTCCCCAAACCTAGGGAAGAATGGACAAGTGATGATAGGAAGAGAAACAACTTGGACAACATTGCCAAGGATATTCTCTTCAGAGCTATAGACGAAACCATCTTTCCAAAAGTAAGAAAGTGCAAAACGGCGAAAGAGGTATGGGATACTTTGATGTTAATTGGTGAAGGTGACGAACAGGAAAAGGAAAACAAGCTCACCGTGGCCATGAAGAAGTTCGAGGACTTCAAGATGAAGCCAGGGGAGAGCATCGACAGCATGGAATCTCGTTTCATGAAGCTATCAATAGAGATCAGTGATCTCGAGAAGGAGATTCCACAAAAGGAGCTAAACCTGAAGGTCCTACGAGGCCTTACCAAGGAGTGGGAAATGAAGGTGATCACAATGCGTGATCACAGGGATTTGAAGAACACCACAACCGACCAACTATTCAGAGATCTCAAAGCCTTCGAATTTGAGATGTTTCCAAGAGATGAGGACGTGGTGGACAGACGGAATGTGGCACTGGTTGCGGACCAACCAACCACCTCCTCAAGGTCAGATCCTAATCCCACTGATTTTTTATCTGACGAACAGTTTGCTTTCTTCATAAGAAAATTCAGGAAGTTCATGAAGAAGACACCGGAAAGCAACACAAGTTCACCTTCCTCCTCAAGAAGGAAAAATGAGAAATACACATCCAGAGGAATGGAGGAAGAAGATCAAGGTCTATGCTACAACTGTAGGAGACCGGGGCACTTCAAGGCTGACTGTCCTTACCCTAAGGTAAGCAAGTATCAAGGCCTAGAATGTAGGAACTCCAGGAGAAAGGAGGAACCTAAAGAGAAGCCAGCACAAAGTGGCTTCAAGGGAGATACAAAGAAACATCTGCGCAGAAAGGCGCTTGTTGCTGAGGAACTCGAGAGAACAATCGAGGAGTCCGAGACGTCGAGCTCCAGTGAAAGCAGCAGCAGCTCAGAGGATGAGAGGGGGCTCATCTGCTTATACACCGAGGAAGAAGAGAATCAATGCCTAATGGCCATTGACAATGAGGTAACCTCTACTTCCACATCTCGCTGCTCTACTTCTACCTCTCGTTGTTCTTCTTTCAGAAGCGATGAAGATCCCTTTGAGATGCTTGAAACATTTAAAAGGGATCTCGCAGTCGCTAACAGCACTCATGCCAAAATCAGGGAAGAAAACAGCAAGCTAACCGCTGAAAGAGATATGCTTAAGAACGTCTCGAAAGAGAATTCGGAGCTAACTCTCAAAGTAAGTGAGTTAGAAGCTAAAATAATCCAACTAACTGAAGAGTGCAAAACTCGAGAGATCACAGAAAATGATCTTAGAAAGGTTATAGCATCATACTCTAATTCCTCCAAAGCTATGGAGAAAATGGTGAATGATCACAGACCTACAAGTGATAGAACCGGTCTAGGGTTCCATCGAGACCATCTCTCGAGAAATAAACAGACCAATGGTTTGGGAACTTCAAGAAATGGAGGATCTCAACCCAAACCAAATAAAGGTCATAAAGGACCAACAGAAAAGACCAGAGTAGCTATTCATAAACCGTCCCTATACACCAGCAATGGAAAGTATAGGAAAGCTACGAAGAATGGCCGGGTAAACAATATCGAGAGATCACCTTGCTATCTCTCGCAAGGCCATTCCAAGTACAAAAAGAGCTACACTCCATATAATGCACCTCAAGGCAAATATGGAAGGTCTGAGATCCTCATAGTTAGGAACTCACGGATGGAGAAAGGAAGACTCTATCCATCTAGTGAGAATTGGTCATCAAATCACAAGTTCTGGAAGAAACCTCACTTTCAGCAATTTCACATGACCAAACAGCGTATGAAAGGCATGGTGCATAAGCCGGTCGAAAAGTCTCTACCTAAGTTGATTTATGCACCAAAGAGGCCTAAAACCTTTGCTAGCATTCCTTATAATTATCAAACGTACAATGGCTACATTGCGCCTAGGCCTGGAATAATGGGCACAAGGTATAAATGGATGCCTAAACTCACTAACCCACCAGGACCCAAAGTTTGGGTACCTAAACTTGCTTGATTTCCTTGCAGGACACCAGGGACGTGTGGTTCATTGACAGTGGATGTTCGAGACATATGACTGGAAATCTAACACTGCTTGAGAACATCCAACCTATCGAAGGTCCCTTGGTGATGTTAGGAACATCATGTAATAGGTTTTGATGATACCAACTGTTAAGTAAGAATCCCCAAGTCTCGATACATAGGCAAAACAATGTAAGTTCGATAAGTAAACTAAGAGCGAAAATACAACCGGGTAATTTGAGCTCAACTCGGGAAATATTTAAGCTTAAGGTAAACTTGTTTGAACAACTTAGAAGTTTTCGTGTTGTAAGCAAACAGATAGATCAGAAGCAGGCACGAGACAACTCTGGAGGAATAAGGGTCTACGAGACATCAACTAAGTCTCGAGACACAAGCCAAGTTCGAGAGGTAAGGACCTCTCGATATACCTATCGAGTTCGAGACGTAAAGAATATTCGAGAGATAGACCTCTCGATACATGGGATTGAAACATCAAGTGGTCGAGACATCTTTTATGGTCTCGATAAACCGGCACTTCTCCAAGAGGCTGAATGTTAGTCAACATGTGCAGATAAAATACTCTAAGTTTGGAGAAGAAGAATATCATGGAGATAAAATATTGAAGAGGTGCTGAGCGGGAGGTTTCAAAATGGACGGAAGTGGATGACACGTCAGACCTCCACCACAAACGGTCAAGAAGTGCACCAATCCTGAAGTGGTCAGATTCCCCAAACAAGGAATGATGGGAACATAAAAAGAGTAACTTTATCCAAAAGAAGCAAGTGAAACATGAGTTCAAGAAAGTGGAATATGGAATATTCACTACAAAACAAAAGGCTCAAGTTACAAGACCACTACTCCATGAAAAATGCTGAAATTGTGCAAAGACCCATGTTCGGCGTGGGAGACCAATTTCAAACGGAATAGTTTTCCCTCCAACGGAACTATTCTTCTACTCTCATATATAAGGACGTAAAGACACAGAAGAAACAAGGTTTTTGAGTGAAAGAGGTCAAGAGGTTAACAAGAGGTGTCTGATAAAAACGTTCCAGTGCAAAGTGCTTAACTTGGAATATCATCCTGATATTCAATACAGCGAGAGAACACATCTTAGTGTTCGAAGAGAGTTACAAAGCTAAACTGTCATACATCCAGAAGGTGACCAAAGCTGCTCTACATCAAAGTTGATTCAACGATAGCTTGTGGTCAGATTGGAG
>NC_044916.1:20523827-20541418 GCF_003576645.1 Ipomoea triloba | reverse complement strand
CCTCAAGGCAAATATGGAAGGTCTGAGATCCACATAGTTAGGAACTCACGGATGGAGAAAGGAAGACTCTATCCATCTAGTGAGAATTGGTCATCAAATCACAAGTTCTGGAAGAAACCTCACTTTCAGCAATTTCACATGACCAAACAGCGTATGAAAGGCATGGTGCATAAGCCGGTCGAAAAGTCTCTACCTAAGTTGATTTATGCACCAAAGAGGCCTAAAACCTTTGCTAGCATTCCTTATAATTATCAAACGTACAATGGCTACATTGCGCCTAGGCCTGGAATAATGGGCACAAGGTATAAATGGATGCCTAAACTCACTAACCCACCAGGACCCAAAGTTTGGGTACCTAAACTTGCTTGATTTCCTTGCAGGACACCAGGGACGTGTGGTTCATTGACAGTGGATGTTCGAGACATATGACTGGAAACCCCCCCCCTCTAGACTTGTACCCATCCCCTTGGGACCAACAGGTGACATTTGGCGACAACGAGAAGAAGGGGCGCACAAGAGCTGTTGGTGAAATCCAAAAGAATGAGCTGGTTATTAAAGGAGTGTCCTACGTTGAGGGGCTCAAGTTCAATCTCCTTAGTACAAGCCAGTTCTGTGACAAGGGCCACAAAGTTGTCTTCACCAAAAGCAAATGTCAGATTATGAACGAGGAATCTCTCGAAGTCGTCTTGGAAGCAGCAAGGAAAGGAAACATGTACATAGTGGATTGGAGGTCTGCAAAACCATCCCTATGTATGCTAGCAAGGAGCAAGGAAGACTTATGCTGGGATTGGCATAGTAAGCTTAGTCATCTGAACTTCAAGACTATCAACAAGCTTACTAAGAGGAACTTAGTGGAAGGACTGCCCAAAGTGACGTTTCGAAAGGATAAAATCTGTGAGGCATGTCAACGTTGCAAACAGATCAAATCCTCTTTCAAGAGCAAAGCCGAGACATCATCCACTAGACCATTAAGTCTTCTTCACATGGACTTATTTGGCCCAGTGGATCCACCCAGCATAAAGGGAAAGAAGTACACTCTTGTGGTAGTGGATGACTACACAAGATTCACTTGGACCGTGTTCTTAACCAAGAAAAGCGAGACAAAAATTGCCCTACCAAATCTCTTGAAACAAGTTCAAGTTGAAAAGGAAGTCTCGATACTAAAGATCCGGTCAGATCAAGGTGGAGAGTTCGTTAATCAAGTAATCGAGAGCTACTGCAACGAGAACGGAATTCATCATCAACTATCAGCTGCTCGAACACCTCAACAAAACGGGGTTGCTGAAAGAAGGAACAGAACTCTCAAAGAAGCCGCAAGGACCATGCTCTCGCAAGCCAACATATCACAAGGATTTTGGGCAGAAGCAATCAACACAGCGTGCTACACCCAAAATCGGTCCTTGATAGTAAAAGGAGTTGGAAAGACTCCATATGAGTTGTGGAATGGAAGAAAACCGAATGTAAGCCACTTCCACTCATTCGGGTGCAAATGCTATATTCACAACAATGGGAAGACTCAACGAAGAACTTTTGAAGAAAAGGCAGATGATGGAGTATTTCTGGGATACTCATCGACAAGCAAAGCACTCAGAGTCTTCAATAAGCGGAGTTTGGTGGTTGAAGAGTCCATACATGTTACCTTTGATGAAAGGGCATCAACAGATCAACCATCAAAGACAACGGAAGCTGCTGAGGAAGATCAGCCAGAGTCTATCGAGAGATCAAACTTACCTCTCGAAGACAAGCAGTCGATAGTTCGAGACGTAGCAGAACTCCAGTCAGAATCAGATGATGAAGAGTCTACCAAGAAGAAAGCGCCTGACTCAGTTGATCAAAACCAGATCATAGATGTTCAACCCATATCTCAACCTTCAATGGAAGTATCAACTGAGGAGCCGCAACCCGACCTAAGATGGCTGAGAAGTCACCCTGCTGATCAAGTGATCGGAGATGTACGTGACAGAGTTCGAACCAGATCAGCTTACAGAGAAAGCATGTTTGCTTGTTTTCTATCTCAAATAGAGCCTAAGGTGATCGATGAGGCTCTAAGCGACGCAGATTGGGTGCAAGCAATGCAAGAGGAACTTCATCAGTTCGAGAGGAACGACGTTTGGGAACTAGTTCCGAGACCTCATCATCAGAATGTCATTGGTACAAAGTGGGTTTTCAGAAACAAGATGAATGAGGATGGAGTTATTGTTAGGAACAAGGCCAGACTTGTTGCCAAAGGCTACTGTCAGGAGGAAGGAATAGATTTTGATGAAACCTTCGCTCCAGTGGCACGTCTCGAAGCCATACGCATCTTTCTCGCATATGCCGCCTTCAAAGACTTTAAGGTATATCAAATGGATGTCAAGAGCGCTTTTCTGAACGGACTTCTCGAAGAAGAGGTGTACGTTGAACAACCTCCGGGTTTCTTGAAGGACGTAGGAGCTGACAAAGTATACAAGTTGAAGAAGGCACTCTACGGCTTAAAACAAGCTCCAAGAGCTTGGTACGATACCTTATCCTCTTTTCTACTTCAGTGTGGGTTCACCAAAGGCCTAGTGGACAAAACATTGTTTAGGATTAAGGATGGGGATCACATCTTATTGGTGCAAATCTATGTGGACGATATCATTTTTGGTAGCACCAATCCAGACTTGTGCGAGAAGTTCTCCAGTTTGATGAAAGGAAAGTTCGAGATGAGCATGATGGGAGAGCTCAACTACTTCCTTGGACTACAAGTGAGACAGCTTAAGGAAGGTATCTTCATCAACCAGGAGAAATACACCAAGGATCTGCTCAGGAAATACAACATAGAAGGGAAATCCTCAGTCAAAGTACCTATGGGAACCTCTCTACGTATCGATGTCGACAGCGAAGGTCGAGAGGTCGATCAAACCACTTATCGAGGTATCATCGGATCTCTTCTTTATTTAACTGCAAGTAGACCAGACATATCCTTTGCAGTAGGTGTATGTGCTAGATTTCAGGCAAGTCCTAAGGAAAGTCACCTAAATGCATCCAAAAAGATTCTTAGATATCTAAAGGGTACGCAGAGTGTTGGGCTCTGGTATTCGAAAGGTGGATCTTTCGAACTTATGGGTTATTCAGATGCGGACTTTGCCGGTTGTAAGATAGATCGAAAGAGCACATCAGGGACATGTCAGTTTCTAGGTGGAAGACTTGTCTCATGGTTTAGCAAGAAACAACATTCGATAGCTACAAGCACTGCTGAGGCAGAATATGTAGCAGCTGGAAGTTGTTGTGCTCAGATCTTATGGATGAAGCAACAGCTAATGGATTATGGTGTTGAGTGTAAGGAGGTTAAAATTATGTGTGACAATACAAGTGCTATTGCCATCACCCACAACCCAGTGTTACACTCCAGAACAAAGCATATTGATATTAAGTATCACTTCATCCGAGACCACGTTGAGAAAAAGGACATCACTTTGGAATATGTTGCAACGGAGGAGCAACTAGCAGATATTTTCACAAAAGCGTTATGTGAAAATAGATTCTCTCAACTAAGGTTAGAATTGGGAATGATAGAGTTGGGTTGAATGGTCAAATCTTATCTTCTTGTATTTAGTGCCATGAACTGTTTCGCATGTGAGGGGCGGTTTCATCAACTTTATGGCAGCTTTGGAGTTACACAAGCATTGAATGGTCATTCATATTGCATCCCGTGACTCAACAGTGGTAACCCTATTGGGCTATAAATAAGAGGGTTTCTTTCAGAAGTTCATACCATCAACTTCCCATGGAGAAAAAGAAAGGAAAAGATGATGTTCCATTCTTTTATAGAGGAAAGAAACCGGCAGTCAAGTCCAAAGATTTTCAAGGAGAAAACTATCCAGAATCAACGAAGGGTGAACAGATTACGGAGCTTCCTGATAATCCAAGCAAGAATCCTATTCCCATCCAAGGTGAATGGATCCCCAAATACGAGGAGATCCACAACGATGGGATACTGGAATCGGGAGAAGAGTCCTGCACAAGAGGGACTCCTACTGCTGCACATTCTGGAAAAGGGCCTTCCTCAACCAAATGGAGAACCAAGGGAAACGGAGAGGAAGACCAGATGGGACTTTCTGAGGTCTGCAGCAGCCAAAGGGGTGATCATACCTAATCCAAAGACATTAAGAGGATTAGCGATGAAGATGGTCACTCCCAACTATAGTAAGCAGCTCCGGAGAGAAGAACAAGAAAAGGGAATAGCCACCCCCAGTTCTGTTATTAGACAAATAGGACTTTAGATGGCTAGTTCCCGCCTTAACGATAGATTCCTATTAGGCTGACCAAGGCCAAACAAAAGTTTCTAGGGAATTTAATAGGATATTGATTCATATGTAATGTATCTGGAAATCACTAAATGAACTTAAGGATATGTTCCAAGTGATATCTTTTAAATGAATCAAACTTGTTTCTCTCGCAATCTGTGTTCGAAAGGTAGTTCGAGAGGTCACCCGATCAGTTTGTCTACATACATTATGTCTCGAAGAAGGGTAGTTCGAGAGGTCACTTCGAAAGATAACAAACTGATATCTCTGAATGGAGGAATAAGGAGGGTTAGGGATCAAAGGGAAGATCCCTAACCAGATCAAGATGGAGGAATAAGGAGGGTTAGGGATCAATCACTCAGGGGGAAGATCCTTAACCAGATCAAGACGGAAGAATAAGGAGGTTTAGGGATCAATCACTCAGGGGGAAGATCCTTAAACTCATGAGGAAGATCATTCACCTTCGAAAGGTGAATTTGATAAGCTCAACGGATATATGAGGTGGAACGGCTATCTTTGGACATAAATGCTAGCCACGTGGTCATCGGTTACTGACGGTTTTTCGCACTTAAGGGCATTATCTTGATTAGTGGGAGCATGCTTATTTTAAAATATCAATACTCCACTGTCTCAAAGCTTAAACCGTTCTATACTTTACCGAAATACCCTTACCAAAATACCTTATAAGCTGACCGTTATCAGGGGTATTTCTGACTTCTCACATCTTTTAAATCAACCGGGATCCTTCCACGGGTCAAACTCTCAACCCTACCCATATATCCAACCCGAATCCGCCTAATATAAAAGCAAAATCCTTCTTCTTTACCCGGATTCAAACTCAAAACCATATACCCAAAATCCCCAAATCCTTAGACGCTGTACACATTCCCTCCAAAACACACAAACTTTCTTCAATGGCGTCTGAATCATCATCTTCTTCATCTTCATCTTCATCCTCCAGTGCATACCAGAGAGAGCTAGACCACATACGCTCTCAGATTAAACAAGTCAAGGCGGGAAGCATCCTTGACAAAGATGGCTTCATCACCCACTCGCCAAATCCAACAATGGCGGAGAGAGTCTTGAAGAAATTTGAGAAGGCAGGACTAATGCGGTACATGACGCATGACTACCGAACCATTCATGACCTCGACTACACAGAATGGTTCGCTCATGCCAAGGTCACGAAGGGCAAGATTGAAAGCCGCTTCAACGAAATAGACATAACAATCTCTGTGGGTGATTTACGAGCAGCATTCGACTTTGCTACGTCGGAGGAGGCAGTCAAGCACCTATCGGACTACAACATGGATAAGCAGGAGTTTTGGGACAAAATCCGATTGGAGACTGCACCACCCAGAGCATCCTCTGCCCTCCGCAGATTTCATTTGAAGGAGAGGTTTGCCCTAGCCGCCGAGCTCATCATAAAATTCATCCTCGGCAAGGTGTCCGGAACAGACGAAGTCAATCTGGACACTCTGAAAATCCTCCACGCCATCTGGAACAACAACAAGTTGGACTGGGCTCACATCATCTTCGACTGCCTCAAACACCAAGTGCAGAGCTCAGTTTCCAACTCCGACCTGACAATCTACAAAAAGGTTGGTTTTGGCTTTGTTGTTCAATTTCTATTGAGACTGAAGGGCTTCGAACTGAGGGAAGGGCGAGAGGTTCATCGGAATACCTATATGGGTAGAACGAAACCTCAAGCTAAGGCAAAAGGTGCTAAGGATGCATCTTCACCCTCAAAGCCTAAGGGAAGGGGCAAAAGGAAAGCCCCAGCTAAGGAGAAGCGCTCTGATGACGAGCTTTTGGACACCCTAGTCAAGAGGGTTGAATTGAAAAGGAAGGCCAAGAGGACCAAGACTGCTGCTGTCACCCAGGTTCGAGAGGTGACACCGTCCGTTATACAAGTACCATTTGAGGACAGGGCACAAGCCCAGGGGGAACCTCAGGCTACACTGGCCACTGAGGTTGAGAGAGTGCCCCCTACCAAGTCCCTGTCAGGAACTTTAAGTGTTGATATACTTGCTGTTGATGGTGCTGAGGATGTTGATGAATCTGTTGGTTTGCCTCAAGAGGAGGCTCGAGAAGTTGAAGGTACTGGGATCAGTGATCCAGTACAGGGTATTGTTGAGGAACCACGACAGGTGGTTCGAGAGGTAGATATTCCAGCAGCTGAAGATCTAGACTGTGTGGTGGCTGCTGATGGTCAGGGCACTGTGGTCAGGAACCCAGTGCAAGCTTTTCTGAATGATGGGTTGACACATGATCTCTCGGTTGTTCGAGAGATAACTGAACAAGCTGTGGAGTGTGCATCAGCAACAGAAATCCTACCTGCTGACTCTGATGAGCTGAATGCTGAAATCACATCTCGATTGAATCAAAGTGTTGAGAATGTATCGAGTTTGGACGACTTCTCCAGAGTACTTCGCTGGATCAACTGGAGAACAGGTCCCTTTGATCAATTGATCTCAAGAGCAGCAGAGATGGAGGCTGAGGAACGATTTGCACTAAACTGGTTAGATCTCACTGAAATCCCAGCCGACGAGCTTCAAAACCGTGCCCATGAGATGCAAGTAATCAGGAGTAATCTTGGTCGATCTGACAAAGGAAAGGGCATAGCTGTTGATGCACAAGAAGATGAAGCCGAGCCTGAAGAAGATCCTGAACTAGATGCTCAATTTCGAGAGGATATCAGGCTTGCCACAGCAATATCCTTGGGACAAAGTGTAGAACACACGAGAGGTCCAGGAGAGACCTCTGGGGTTGCTCGAGATGATGCTGACACTCCTACTCCAACTGCAGCAATCCCCTTGTCCCAAGTGAGTGAATCTGCTCTAGAAGACCAGGTAGCTTCGAGAGGTGAATCCGAGACCTCTGAAGCACATGAGGTGGCACCTAACTCTGTCTTACTACTGCCACCACCTGAGTCCACACCCTCGAATGCAACAGATGAAGCTCAGACAGTTCGAGAGGGTGAAATTTTGTTGCTCCAACTCTCAGGCTTTCCCATCGATATGGTTAATAGGGAAAGGTGGAGTGCACCAGCTGCTCCTGAGATAATAGATATTCCAGATTCACCAGAGCATACTGAAGTGCAAACAAGTGAGCAACAAGAGCAGAATGAGGAGAACCCTGCTGGTTCGAGAGTTGAGGTTCAAGAAGGTGGAAACCGGGAAGCACCTGCCGATGAATCAACTCCTCCAGTAGATGATCACGTTCCCAGCACTGGTTCGAGAGGTAGTGTTGAGGGGGAACCTCAATCAGATGGAAACCGGGAAGCATCTGATGCAGAGACTCCCACCTTGGCCAATCCTACCTTACCAGCAGCTGAAGCTGAGGCTCCAGGTTCGAGAGGTGAAGAGCAAGAAGTGATCCATCCCTCAGGTGGAAACCGGGAAGCACCTGATATGGAGCTACCTTCGAGCTCTGATCCCAGTGTCCCTGCTGAACCTCAGGAAGTCAGTCGAGAGGTGGAATCACGAATGCAAGTCATGGGTGGAAATCTGGAAGCACCCAAGTCCCCTCCGACTAGAGGTACCACTCAATCTTCTTCTCCTTCTTCTTCTGACTTTGATCAACAGGCCGAACGAGCTTTCATTGGCGAGGTGCGTCAATTCATGGCTGATCAATCTCAGAGGATGGCTCAACTTGAGCATGTACTTGCTGTTGTTCGAAACGCTGCAATACCTGTGACTGGCTCCGGTGACTCCCAAGCCAATCACGAAGAACTTCTCGAACAAGCAGTGTGGGCTGAGAATGCAGCACAAAGGGCTGCGGATGAGGCTGCGGTAGCTCGAGCAGAGACTGAAAGGATGAGAACTGAATTCGCCGAGTTACGAGCAGAACTTCAAGCCCACCAACGCTCAAGTGAACTTCGACAGGATGTGATGCAAACCATACTCACTGACCTGTCGCACCAAATGCCTGCCCAAATCCATGCACTCTTCGACGGTTTGTCCTCCTTACTTTCCCTCCGCTATGATGCCAACAAGGGGGAAAAGAAGACTCAGGGAGGGACTTCAACCAGCAAGAAGAGGGCGGCAAGTGAACCAGCTGGACCTCCTCCTCCTCCAAAAGTTCCAAAGTCAACAAGAAAACAAATGGAGGAAGCTGAAAGAGCAGATATGTTAAGGATCCAGCGTTCACTGGAAATAGGAGAAAGAAGAGAAGAAGACAAGGAAATCAGAAGAAAGAAACAAGAACAACAAACAGCCAAAGAGAAGAGAGACAAGCTACTCCTACAGAGCTACAAGGCAGGGACCAAAGAAGACTCAAACGAATATCTTCATGGAATCATAGTAAGTCTTCTTACCAAAACTGACTTAGCTCTTCATAGCGGTCTCACTCTTCCGGAATGCATCGAATGGTGGAGAGATGGGGTGATTGAAGGCAACTTCATAGGTGAAGCCTTTGTCAATTACCTTCACCTGGATATATCAAACGAATATCTAGAGCAGGTGAACTTTGAAGACCTCCACAAGACACGAGCAGCCATAAACGAGAAGAGGAAAGCGAATAAGCAGTAAGCTCTCGATGTCTACATGCATTCGAATTTGATGTTGTTCTTTATCTTCTCTCTTTTCTGCTAAAGCCCTGTAAAACACTCCTGTTATGATAATATATATATCTTTTGTTGGGGTGTTGCGTGAGTTTGGTTATTCTTGCTTTAGTAGATCAGTTGTCAAACTTACCATATGCGCTGAAAATAAAATCAATGCTTTTTCTTTTTCAAATCAGCCATATAAGTAAGTATAAGTGTTGGCATCATCAAAAAGGGGGAAATTGTTAGGAACATCATGTAATAGGTTTTGATGATACCAACTGTTAAGTAAGAATCCCCAAGTCTCGATACATAGGCAAAACAATGTAAGTTCGATAAGTAAACTAAGAGCGAAAATACAACCGGGTAATTTGAGCTCAACTCGGGAAATATTTAAGCTTAAGGTAAACTTGTTTGAACAACTTAGAAGTTTTCGTGTTGTAAGCAAACAGATAGATCAGAAGCAGGCACGAGACAACTCTGGAGGAATAAGGGTCTACGAGACATCAACTAAGTCTCGAGACACAAGCCAAGTTCGAGAGGTAAGGACCTCTCGATATACCTATCGAGTTCGAGACGTAAAGAATATTCGAGAGATAGACCTCTCGATACATGGGATTGAAACATCAAGTGGTCGAGACATCTTTTATGGTCTCGATAAACCGGCACTTCTCCAAGAGGCTGAATGTTAGTCAACATGTGCAGATAAAATACTCTAAGTTTGGAGAAGAAGAATATCATGGAGATAAAATATTGAAGAGGTGCTGAGCGGGAGGTTTCAAAATGGACGGAAGTGGATGACACGTCAGACCTCCACCACAAACGGTCAAGAAGTGCACCAATCCTGAAGTGGTCAGATTCCCCAAACAAGGAATGATGGGAACATAAAAAGAGTAACTTTATCCAAAAGAAGCAAGTGAAGCATGAACTCAAGAAAGTGGAATATGGAATATTCACTACAAAACAAAAGGCTCAAGTTACAAGACCACTACTCCATGAAAAATGCTGAAATTGTGCAAAGACCCATGTTCGGCGTGGGAGACCAATTTCAAACGGAATAGTTTTCCCTCCAACGGAACTATTCTTCTACTCTCATATATAAGGACGTAAAGACACAGAAGAAACGAGGGTTGTGAAAGAGGTCAAGAGGTTAACAAGAGGTGTCTGATAAAAACGTTCCAGTGCAAAGTGCTTAACTTGGAATATCATCCTGATATTCAATACAGCGAGAGAACACATCTTAGTGTTCGAAGAGAGTTACAAAGCTAAACTGTCATACATCCAGAAGGTGACCAAAGCTGCTCTACATCAAAGTTGATTCAACGATAGCTTGTGGTCAGATTGGAGATTGTTACATTCAACTGTGACTATCAACAACGTCTTGCTTTGGATTAAGCAAGGGAGGTGGAGTATCCTGGCTGCTGTCCGAGCGAAAGAAACCTGAGGCTTGACGCGGGCTTAGTGATCAAAGGTCAAGTGCTCGAGAGGTGGAGTAACTGGAAGCGGGGAGAAAAACCTGAGGAGAGGCGGAGTAACCTGGCTGCTGTCCGAGCGAAAGAAACCTGAGGCTTGACGCGGGCTTGGGGATCAAAGGTCAAGTGCTCGAGAGGTGGAGTAACTGGAAGCGGGGACAAAAACCTGAGGAGAGGCGGAGTAACCTGGCTGCTGTCCGAGCGAAAGAAACCTGAGGCTTGACGCGGGCTTGGGGATCAAAGGTCAAGTGCTCGAGAGGTGGAGTAACTGGAAGCGGGGACAAAAACCTGAGGAGAGGCGGAGTAACCTGGCTGCTGTCCGAGCGAAAGAAACCTGAGGCTTGACGCGGGCTTGGTGATCAAAGGTCAAGTGCTCGAGAGGTGGAGTAACTGGAAGCGGGGCGAAAAACCTGAGGCTTGAGGCCGGCTTCGTGATCAAAGCTCAAGCGCTCGATATTGTACTAAATAAGGGAAGTTTTTAGTGCAATCCTTCCAGGGAGTTTCTGGAAGAAGAGTGGACGTAGGCGGGTTGGCCGAACCACTTAAAAATCTCTCTTGCATTTACTTTCTGTTTTTATCTCTCGCTAACTTCTCGATTGCACTGCATATAATCACACCTCTCGAACTAACCCAAACTCGTGCTAACCAAAAGGGGATAATATTTCCGCTGCGCATAAAACTTTGTCTTCACCTCGTGAGGTATCGAACCTAAACATCCTAAGTTCAATACACACGAGAGGTCGAAAAGATTTGCAAAATCTTATACAAGTCTATTCACCCCCCCCTCTAGACTTGTACCCCATCCCCTTGGGACCAACAAGTTCTAGTGTGGGGGAGTTGATATCTGCTATTTTGTACAATTATTCACCCTTTATTTTAGTTGTTTTGAAGGTTATTTTCTGTATCCTAGAAATTGGGAATTGTTTGTGTGTTATATTGTCCAAGTGCTGAATTATCTACAAGGAACAACAAAGGAAGAATATTAGAACATTTTGGACAAGTTCTGGAAGAAAAGGAAATTACAAGGAAGAATACAAATTGGAAAAGAATTGGAAGTTGCCTAATGGGCCAAGGCCCATCTACCTCCTATATATTATACCTATTCTCTACAATTGAAGAAGGTTCCCTTACAAAGTTATGAACCCTAGCTAGTTTTAGTTTATTCTCTTTATATTTCCCTAGCATAGTTTAGATTAGTTATACATTAGATTATTTAATTTCAAGCTTGGAATCTTGGATTGAAGTTGGATTTGTTCTTTATCAGCTAAGTTTCTCTTCCCTTTTATTTCTTGCAATGTTTATGGTTATTTATTATTGCTTTGCTTTGTTTACTTTAATCATGCGGGAGTAATTCGTTTATGGGTTTGGATTAGGGGTCCATTGTTAATCTTGATGTTCAATTTATGTTTTATTGCATAAAGGGATTGAATCTTTTACCTAGGGTTTATGTTGATTTGGGGATTTCTTCGCACTAGTTATTGGTTTGTGGCCACAATTAATTGCTAGTCTAGGAGAGGGATTCATTACAATGACAGTTGGATGGAGACCTCGAGCCTTACCAATTTCAACCTAATTTTCCTGCTATGAAAGTAGAGGTAATTTTGGGGGCTTACAATGCTTAGGTGTTTAAGGTTATAATTGATGCATCACGACAGTGGGGCAATTTTAGCCTAATTCTCTTATTGATTACGAAAGTAGCTGAGTTGAATTCTTTTGTGCATTGCCCATATATCCCTTGGTTAATTATTCTTTCCCTAATCCTGAGTTTGTTAGAACAAGGTTACAATCCCCCTAATCTGACCCATACTTTTATCATACAGTTTTCACCTTAATCAATTGCTTTCTTTTACACCATTCAGTCTTTGTTGCTTGGATTTTATTAATTCATATACTCTAGTGCCTGGTAATTCACACAATTATGTGCCATAGCCCCAATCCTCAGCGGAACGACATTACACCCACTTTTACACTCATCATTTGTGCTCATCATTGCCGGGAGGCAGAACGGTGCATTCCAGATTTGCTATACCACTTTCTTTGAACGAAGATTCCACGTGCAATATATTGCAAGGTAGTTGATGAGCACAAATGATGAGTGTAAAAGGGTGTAATGTTGTTCCGCTGAGGATTGGTGTTATGGCACGAAACTGTGTGAATTACCAGGCACTAGAGTATATGAATTTATAGAATTCAAGCAACAAAGACTGAATGGTGTAAAAGAAAGCAATTGATTAAGGTGTAAACTGTATAATAAAGGTATGGGCCAGATTAGGGGGATTGTAACCTTGATGTTCTAACAAACTCAGGATTAGGGAAAGAATAATTAACCAAGGGATATATGGGCAATGCACAAAAGAATTCAACTCAGCTACTTTCGTAATCAATAAGAGAATTAGGCTAAGATTGCCCCACTGTCGTGATGCCTCAATCATAACCTTAAGCACCTAAGCATTGTAAGCCCCCAAAATTACCTCTACTTTCATAGCAGGAAAATTAGGTTGAAATTGGTAAGGCTCGAGGTCTCATCCAACTTTCGTTCTAATGAATCCCTCTCCTAGACTAGCAATTAATTCTGGCCACAAACCAATAACTAGTGCAAAGAAATCCCCAAATCAACATAAACCCTAGGTAAAAGATTCAATCCCTTTATGCAATTAATTACCAATTGAACATCAAGATTAACAATGGATCCCTAATCCAAACCCATAAACGAACTACTCCCGCATGATGGGAGTAAACAAAACAAAGCAATAATTAATAACCATAAACATTACAAGAAAGTAATTAAGGAATAAGAGAACTTAACTGATAAAGAACAAATCCAATCTTCAATCTTTGATTCCAATCTTGAAATAAAATAATCTAATGTAAAACTAGTCTAAACTATGCTGGGAAAATATAAACTAAAAGCTAGGGTTCAGAACTCTGTAAGGGAACCTCCTTTAATTGTAGAGAATATGTCAAATATATAGGAGGTAGATGGGCCTTGGCCCATTAGGCATCTTCCAATTCTTTTCCAACTTGTATTCTTCCTTGTAATTCCCTTTTCTTCCAGAACTTGTCCAAAAATGTTCCAATATTCTTCCTTTGTTGTTCCTTGTAGATAATTCAGCACTTGGACAATATAACACACAAACAGTTCCCAATTTCACTAGGATACAGAAAATAACCTTCAAAACAACTAGAATAAGGGGTGAATAATTGTACAAAATAGCAGATATCAGTAGTGACCTTGCTGAGCTTATAATAAGGAGCAAATTGATAATATGGGATGAAGTACCGATGACGCACAAATACTGTTTTGAGGCTTTGGACAAAACCATGAGGGACATATTGAGGTTCGCCATACCGAGTAGTGCTGAAAAGACTTTTGGTGGAAAGACAGTAGTTTTGGGCGGCGATTTTAGACAGATCTTACTTGTTATTCCGAAAGTAACAAGACCAGAAGTTGTCGGAACAACTATTAATTCTTCATACTGTGGACAGACTGCAAGGTATTAAGGCTGACCAAGAACTTGAGACTACGAACCTTAGCTTCAGAGGAAGATATGCCATGACTATAAATAAAAGCCAATGCCAAACACTAACTCACGTTGGGTTATTGCTAAAAAAATCGGTCTTTAGTCACAATCAATTGTATGTGGCTTTCTCTTGAGTCAGTTATCCTAATGGCCTGAAGGTGTTAGCGGTAGACGAGGATGGACAAGATTGTGTTGCGACTTCCAATGTCGTCTACAAAGAGATTTTCAATAATGTGTAAATCTAATCAATGATATTATGTTTTTTTTTTTCAAAATGATAAAGTTGTTATATATCTAGACAAAAAACTTAATAGGGCTTATGTATAGGTGTGCTTAACATATACGGAGTAGTATGTTTTAAAAAACTTGTTTTCTTAAAATAGAATAAATATTATTATTTTACATTTAATTTAGATTTGTAAAAATATTTGTTTTGTAATAATGTGTGTTTAAATTGTTTTTTGAAAAATCTTTAAAAGTTTAAATTTAGATAAATATATGATATAATTTAATTATTCAGATTATATTAGAATAGTTTGATTTTATTCAAATTTATTATTTATTGTTCGTATTAAAATTTTCATAATACACTTAATTATAATTAAATTAACTTTTAAAAATAAGATAGTATATAATGAAATATAATTTGAAAATCTTTGAAATGAATAATCTGCTTTAAATATTGAATGAAATCACCAATATCAATTATATATATATATACACGCATGCACACGAAACCCATCACCCATAAGAACTTCAAAAGTCTCAAAATTTTGATTTGTGATGACTCATGAAAATTAAAGTTCAACTACTATTGTCGTTTACTAAATTATTAAAATTTTGTAATTTTAAATACTTGATATTCAACTATTTTAATATAGTTTATTATTTTAGTAATTNAACTGTATAATAAAGGTATGGGCCAGATTAGGGGGATTGTAACCTTGATGTTCTAACAAACTCAGGATTAGGGAAAGAATAATTAACCAAGGGATATATGGGCAATGCACAGAAGAATTCTACTCAGCTACTTTCGTAATCAATAAGAGAATTAGGCTAAAATTGCCCCACTGTCGTGATGCATCAATTATAACCTTAAACACCTAAGCATTGTAAGCCCCCAAAATTACCTCTACTTTCATAGCAGGAAAATTAGGTTGAAATTGGTAAGGCTCGAGGTCTCATCCAACTTTCGTTCTAATGAATCCCTCTCCTAGACTAGCAATTAATTCTGGCCACAAACCAATAACTAGTGCAAAGAAATCCCCAAATCAACATAAACCCTAGGTAAAAGATTCAATCCCTTTATGCAATTAATTACCAATTGAACATCAAGATTAACAATGGATCCCTAATCCAAACCCATAAACGAACTACTCCCGCATGATGGGAGTAAACAAAACAAAGCAATAATTAATAACCATAAACATTACAAGAAAGTAATTAAGGAATAAGAGAACTTAACTGATAAAGAACAAATCCAATCTTCAATCTTTGATTCCAATCTTGAAATAAAATAATCTAATGTAAAACTAGTCTAAACTATGCTGGGAAAATATAAACTAAAAGCTAGGGTTCAGAACTCTGTAAGGGAACCTCCTTTAATTGTAGAGAATATGTCAAATATATAGGAGGTAGATGGGCCTTGGCCCATTAGGCATCTTCCAATTCTTTTCCAACTTGTATTCTTCCTTGTAATTCCCTTTTCTTCCAGAACTTGTCCAAAAATGTTCCAATATTCTTCCTTTGTTGTTCCTTGTAGATAATTCAGCACTTGGACAATATAACACACAAACAGTTCCCAATTTCACTAGGATACAGAAAATAACCTTCAAAACAACTAGAATAAGGGGTGAATAATTGTACAAAATAGCAGATATCAGTAGTGACCTTGCTGAGCTTATAATAAGGAGCAAATTGATAATATGGGATGAAGTACCGATGACGCACAAATACTGTTTTGAGGCTTTGGACAAAACCATGAGGGACATATTGAGGTTCGCCATACCGAGTAGTGCTGAAAAGACTTTTGGTGGAAAGACAGTAGTTTTGGGCGGCGATTTTAGACAGATCTTACTTGTTATTCCGAAAGTAACAAGACCAGAAGTTGTCGGAACAACTATTAATTCTTCATACTGTGGACAGACTGCAAGGTATTAAGGCTGACCAAGAACTTGAGACTACGAACCTTAGCTTCAGAGGAAGATATGCCATGACTATAAATAAAAGCCAATGCCAAACACTAACTCACGTTGGGTTATTGCTAAAAAAATCGGTCTTTAGTCACAATCAATTGTATGTGGCTTTCTCTTGAGTCAGTTATCCTAATGGCCTGAAGGTGTTAGCGGTAGACGAGGATGGACAAGATTGTGTTGCGACTTCCAATGTCGTCTACAAAGAGATTTTCAATAATGTGTAAATCTAATCAATGATATTATGTTTTTTTTTTTCAAAATGATAAAGTTGTTATATATCTAGACAAAAAACTTAATAGGGCTTATGTATAGGTGTGCTTAACATATACGGAGTAGTATGTTTTAAAAAACTTGTTTTCTTAAAATAGAATAAATATTATTATTTTACATTTAATTTAGATTTGTAAAAATATTTGTTTTGTAATAATGTGTGTTTAAATTGTTTTTTGAAAAATCTTTAAAAGTTTAAATTTAGATAAATATATGATATAATTTAATTATTCAGATTATATTAGAATAGTTTGATTTTATTCAAATTTATTATTTATTGTTCGTATTAAAATTTTCATAATACACTTAATTATAATTAAATTAACTTTTAAAAATAAGATAGTATATAATGAAATATAATTTGAAAATCTTTGAAATGAATAATCTGCTTTAAATATTGAATGAAATCACCAATATCAATTATATATATATATACACGCATGCACACGAAACCCATCACCCATAAGAACTTCAAAAGTCTCAAAATTTTGATTTGTGATGACTCATGAAAATTAAAGTTCAACTACTATTGTCGTTTACTAAATTATTAAAATTTTGTAATTTTAAATACTTGATATTCAACTATTTTAATATAGTTTATTATTTTAGTAATTACCCACCTTAAATATCAATTTATATTTTAATTGTAAATATTTTTTTTTTATCAAACTTTGCTCTTTATTATCACTCAAAAAAGAGGCAACAGAGCCATACATGGTTTTGGTCCAAAAGTGACCATCAAAGCAACAAGGGCCTAAGCCTTATAATAAGATCCTACAAACTCAAACCATATCACCTATCACAACAACAAGAGCCGAAGCCTTACACAAAGATCATACAATCTCAATCCATATCACCTATCATCACAAATATCATTTTGGGTAAAGAATTATAACAAGAATGATACTTAAGCTAAGTATTACTTGAACATTAAGCACCTCACCATCCCCCCTATCTTCATGCATAGTCCATTGCTATTCTAAACAAGTTCATTGTGTCTTCAAGACCCACCCCCAACACAAGTATGGGAATGAAGCCCCTAAAATCATCACCTCTTATCTCAGTAAACCCACCCCTCCTGCCCCCACCCCTTAGGTAAATGACCAACCATACTGTACAGATCTCCTGTAGTGTAGCCAGTACAGTCTTAACGGCCACCACCTAAGGCAATGAGACCCACCCTGAAGTCATAGGATGATCACCTTATGTGGAGCTCCACATTTTTACAAGGTAATCATTTTGGCCCTACAACTACAGCAATGGTAACAAGAGTTCCCACCCTTAGGTTTTGAAGGGCCAATCACATCCAGTACAGAGCT
>NC_044916.1:20521299-20523802 GCF_003576645.1 Ipomoea triloba | reverse complement strand
GCAATTAATTACCAATTGAACATCAAGATTAACAATGGATCCCTAATCCAAACCCATAAACGAACTACTCCCGCATGATGGGAGTAAACAAAACAAAGCAATAATTAATAACCATAAACATTACAAGAAAGTAATTAAGGAATAAGAGAACTTAACTGATAAAGAACAAATCCAATCTTCAATCTTTGATTCCAATCTTGAAATAAAATAATCTAATGTAAAACTAGTCTAAACTATGCTGGGAAAATATAAACTAAAAGCTAGGGTTCAGAACTCTGTAAGGGAACCTCCTTTAATTGTAGAGAATATGTCAAATATATAGGAGGTAGATGGGCCTTGGCCCATTAGGCATCTTCCAATTCTTTTCCAACTTGTATTCTTCCTTGTAATTCCCTTTTCTTCCAGAACTTGTCCAAAAATGTTCCAATATTCTTCCTTTGTTGTTCCTTGTAGATAATTCAGCACTTGGACAATATAACACACAAACAGTTCCCAATTTCACTAGGATACAGAAAATAACCTTCAAAACAACTAGAATAAGGGGTGAATAATTGTACAAAATAGCAGATATCAGTAGTGACCTTGCTGAGCTTATAATAAGGAGCAAATTGATAATATGGGATGAAGTACCGATGACGCACAAATACTGTTTTGAGGCTTTGGACAAAACCATGAGGGACATATTGAGGTTCGCCATACCGAGTAGTGCTGAAAAGACTTTTGGTGGAAAGACAGTAGTTTTGGGCGGCGATTTTAGACAGATCTTACTTGTTATTCCGAAAGTAACAAGACCAGAAGTTGTCGGAACAACTATTAATTCTTCATACTGTGGACAGACTGCAAGGTATTAAGGCTGACCAAGAACTTGAGACTACGAACCTTAGCTTCAGAGGAAGATATGCCATGACTATAAATAAAAGCCAATGCCAAACACTAACTCACGTTGGGTTATTGCTAAAAAAATCGGTCTTTAGTCACAATCAATTGTATGTGGCTTTCTCTTGAGTCAGTTATCCTAATGGCCTGAAGGTGTTAGCGGTAGACGAGGATGGACAAGATTGTGTTGCGACTTCCAATGTCGTCTACAAAGAGATTTTCAATAATGTGTAAATCTAATCAATGATATTATGTTTTTTTTTTTCAAAATGATAAAGTTGTTATATATCTAGACAAAAAACTTAATAGGGCTTATGTATAGGTGTGCTTAACATATACGGAGTAGTATGTTTTAAAAAACTTGTTTTCTTAAAATAGAATAAATATTATTATTTTACATTTAATTTAGATTTGTAAAAATATTTGTTTTGT
Source organism: Ipomoea triloba (assembly GCF_003576645.1). Lineage (NCBI taxonomy): Eukaryota > Viridiplantae > Streptophyta > Magnoliopsida > Solanales > Convolvulaceae > Ipomoea > Ipomoea triloba. Next base: position 20,522,494 of record NC_044916.1, on the reverse strand, counting down.
AATAATGTGTGTTTAAATTGTTTTTTGAAAAATCTTTAAAAGTTTAAATTTAGATAAATATATGATATAATTTAATTATTCAGATTATATTAGAATAGTTTGATTTTATTCAAATTTATTATTTATTGTTCGTATTAAAATTTTCATAATACACTTAATTATAATTAAATTAACTTTTAAAAATAAGATAGTATATAATGAAATATAATTTGAAAATCTTTGAAATGAATAATCTGCTTTAAATATTGAATGAAATCACCAATATCAATTATATATATATATACACGCATGCACACGAAACCCATCACCCATAAGAACTTCAAAAGTCTCAAAATTTTGATTTGTGATGACTCATGAAAATTAAAGTTCAACTACTATTGTCGTTTACTAAATTATTAAAATTTTGTAATTTTAAATACTTGATATTCAACTATTTTAATATAGTTTATTATTTTAGTAATTACCCACCTTAAATATCAATTTATATTTTAATTGTAAATATTTTTTTTTTATCAAACTTTGCTCTTTATTATCACTCAAAAAAGAGGCAACAGAGCCATACATGGTTTTGGTCCAAAAGTGACCATCAAAGCAACAAGGGCCTAAGCCTTATAATAAGATCCTACAAACTCAAACCATATCACCTATCACAACAACAAGAGCCGAAGCCTTACACAAAGATCATACAATCTCAATCCATATCACCTATCACAACAACAAGAGCCGAAGCCTTACACAAAGATCATACAATCTCAATCCATATCACCTATCACAACAACAAGAGCCGAAGCCTTACACAAAGATCATACAATCTCAATCCATATCACCTATCACAACAACAAGAGCCGAAGCCTTACACAAAGATCATACAATCTCAATCCATATCACCTATCACAACAACAAGAGCCGAAGCCTTACACAAAGATCATACAATCTCAATCCATATCACCTATCATCACAAATATCATTTTGGGTAAAGAATTATAACAAGAATGATACTTAAGCTAAGTATTACTTGAACATTAAGCACCTCACCATCCCCCCTATCTTCATGCATAGTCCATTGCTATTCTAAACAAGTTCATTGTGTCTTCAAGACCCACCCCCAACACAAGTATGGGAATGAAGCCCCTAAAATCATCACCTCTTATCTCAGTAAACCCACCCCTCCTGCCCCCACCCCTTAGGTAAATGA
>NC_044916.1:20517874-20520299 GCF_003576645.1 Ipomoea triloba | reverse complement strand
TTGTGTATTTGTATTTTAGATAATTGGGTTTTCGGTTTGTCTGCCAGGTTCCGTTACACATATTATGACAAAACACACGGAGCAATTTACAAATCAATCGAGGCGCTGGATAAAATGGGTATGGACATAATCGAAACGGGTGATCCAGATGCATTTAAACAGTATTTGTTGGAGACTGACAACACCATTTGCGGACGCCAACCAATTAGTGTTTTCCTCCATGTAAATATCTCAACTTTATGTATATTTATTTATTTATTTTTCGTGGTGGGGGTTGATAAAAATGCTAGAAAAAGAATAACAAGGGAAGAAAAAAAGAAAAGAAAATACAAGTTATTACGCTAAGGTTCAAGAATTTGGCCACAGCTTCGTAGTTGTTTCATGGTACAAGATGTGTTTCTTCATTGTTGTATTTCACAATTTGGTGATGAATAACTAAGATTTGAATTTTCCCAGATGTCAAAGAACTGCTCGGCAAAGATAAAGATTAGATTCGTTCGTTATGAGCAATCGAGTCAGTGCAAAAACATGAGAGACAGTAGTGTGAGCTATGCATGAGCAGCAGCCACCAAGGTTGATGGTTGAACATTATATGCTGCAACCTATGATATGAACTATGTCAACCTGACAATGTTATCTCTAACATATGTATCCTTGTTATGGATTCCTTGTCAATAAATGTTGACTCTTTGTACTAATGCTGACTGATGAATCCCCTTTGGTTTCCTTATTTTGATTGTGCTTTGTGCTATGCTCCTTACCCTCTTCACTGATGTTTGAATGCCTTTTGTTCATGCAAATAGTTTGTGCCTTACTACATACAGGATTGATGGTACGTCTATACATTTTATTTTTTTTTTGCAATGAGAAAAATTTGCAGCCACTATTTGAGTGGGCATTGGATAAATTTCAAACTAGTTGACTTGTTTAAACAAAGAAATTCCAAATCTCTTAACTTGCTTAAATCAAGAAAACTAATAAGATGCTCTTGCTGGTATTCAAACTTGTAACCTTGTGGTGATTAAACAGTTTGATTAACTTGGTTGGAGTTGCTTCATGCAGTATATGTATATATTTGCTCCAAAAGGTGAATTATTACTCCAAAAGCTCATCACACCTTGACCCGACAAAGCATTTGAGAAGATGTAAATGTCAGTGTGCATTCGGGATCTGACTACTTTGAACATAATAGTTACATTGTCAATATTGAGTTTCAAATTTTGGTCTCTTGTTCCAAATATTGCTTACTCAGGAGTTAAACTTGTGTAGACCATGTATGTCTATACTTTCAATTGGGGGGTGCTTTTTGGTTTATGATTTAGCCATTAAGATTGAATTGTTCAAAATCAAACTACATGAAAAGGGGTAAAACTTGTAACATTTCTTCCCAAAAGGTTGAATCTTCAACCCGACTTGGCAGAGCATCTCAATTGAACAGAGAGGTGAGGTTGTTCCCACACTGTCACTATTGAGATTCGATGTCTCAATCTCTGGTCTTTTTTTCAAAACCTCACCCATATGACCAACTGAGTTATTCATGCGAGAAAAAACAACTTTAAAAACCTTGATAGTATTGAAAGTAGAATGCAATCAAAACCTTTTTTTTTTTTTTTTCCAAATTGAAGTAAAACCTCGCAGACAAGTCAGGATCCCATTTTGAGGTTCTAAACGAATACCAAAACTTCATTTCTCAGTGTCTTCTTCCTATAATCCTATTAGTCTATTACTACAACTTTGCTGTTATTTCGGTGTTGTCATCAACCCATTCATCTTCAGACTTTTGAGGCTCAACCACCAGCACTCCGCCATCACTCAAACCCAGAGCGAACTGGTTCGGCTTTCCAGGATGTGCAGCAATCACCAAGGGGACCCCATTCCATCTACAACCAAACATCACAACATAATACATTTAACTGAACGAAGACTTCAAAAATTATATTACACACACATACACATGTGCCTGTGTAAAGGGTATATTTGATATTATAATACAAAAACTATTCTGGAGAGTTTGAAAATAGCTAATACCGACCAGGGGGTCTTTAGGAATGGCTATTCATCCTACAAAGGAAATAGCTAATTATTCCCAGGAATGTTACTCCATTCCCAACTTATTTCATGAACCAAACATACTAAGGGATACGCCGCAAGTCTGCAATGTGGTATGTACTACTCTATTTTCATTTACAGTAGTATCCAAATACCTACCTGATATCAGATGGGATGTAAGTGGATGGATCAATCTCAAATCTGGGACAGAGGTGAGAAGCATCGAGTATCAATACAATTCCATCTCTCATCACAGCATACACAAACTGATTGTTGCAAGAGAATGTTGCGTGGCATATCCGGGTGCAGAAGTTCCTCATCGTCCACTAAAAATTCGATTCGAGAGAACAAGCTAAGCTCGATATCGGAATGCACA
>NC_044916.1:20506222-20509901 GCF_003576645.1 Ipomoea triloba | reverse complement strand
TTTTTCAAGCTGGACTTGTGGTGGCGTTGGTGAGAGGATGCATGGTGGCAGAACTTGGGATGTTGGTCTTATTTTGTAGAGACAATTAAGTTGTTTTGGCAAATTTAAAGATTTTGAAGGTTGATTTAGTAGATATATGATGGTCTTAATTGGAAGGTTGCTACAAGATGGGGAAGTTGACAGTGGTAGGGGAGGATGAAAGCCCATTTTCTAATGAGTAATAGTTGAGCTTTTTGTGGGCAACATTAATATGTCCAAAGAATTTTGTTGAGGTTAGTACTTTAGTTTGAATGTTAAGCTTTTATCTCTTTGTATGCATGGGATCTTCATTTGTATTTTACATTAATCGTGATAATAAAATATTCATTGATACTTGAAGTGAAAAAAAAAACATTTCTTAACATTTAAATCCCATCGTTCGAGGCATGATTTAAATCCGGGGTATCATATGGCATTTCTACAATCCCATAGTGCAAGGCAAGAGGAGCAAATGACGTCCTTATATTCATACAATGAGAGGCAAGATGAGCAAATCATGCGCACAAGGGAAGCCGTAGAGAGAAATTCCAAAATGGTTGAAGATCTATAAGCTCAATTGGCTAGCCACTTCCATCCACTCTCATTTGGCGGTCAATGAAGGATTTCACTACTCCAAGGCAACAGAAAAAAAAGAGATTTGAAAAAGAAAAACAATTGTTGATGTTTGATTTGTTATGTGTCCTACTAAAACATTAGGTTCCATATGCGTAGGGTTCTGCCTTACATTTCTTTATTTTCTTGCACTTTACATGCTTTCTAGTTAATTACTTTTAATTTAGACATTTTCATTACTTGCACTTTTAATTCTTAGATTTCTATTTTTTTTCATTTGATGTTTTAATATGCTTTACTCTAGACTATGTTTGATGTTCTATTAGCTTGATATTGTTTTCATTTTGCAATTGAGTTTTTTCCTACCACTATTTTAAATATAAATATTTAAAATAAATGCCTATTTTCTTATTATTGATTATGGTAGTATAATGATTATAGATATACTTATTTTACTATGGGCTTTAGACAAAACTATTTTTATAAATTAGTATTTGAGCACTTAAATATTCTAAGCCCATACTATATCATTTTTATTTTAGGGCCATGGGCCCAATAAATTACCCTAAGATCAATTATGATTATATTGTAACTAAGTCTATATAGCCCAATGATGTAGTTTTTCTATAAATAGCCATAGCCCATTTTGGAAACCTACCCTAAATGGAATATAATTCATGAGCCTTCCCCTTTCAGACATCAGCAGCCGAAACCTTTCTCTGTTTCACATTTCCCTTCTCTGCTTCCGTCTTTCTTTCTTGACAAATGGCCAGCAAGCATCAAGCTATAACCATGGTTTTCCGGCGGTGGCTTGCGGCGGTAGTAGCTGGTGTGGGTGATCGGCGGCGTGTGGACTCCGTCGAAGCTTGGCAATGGCGACCTCCCTCTCCGTGACGAAGCAACAGCAACGTTCCCCTGTTCTTACCTTCGGCGATCGACGTAGCGATGGTGAAGGTGGCGGGCACCTATGAGCCGCGTAAGGCGGTGGTGCCTTCTCCCCTGTTTCCAGTGACGTACGACAGTTCAGCGGGGGGAGGTAGGGCGGTGCAAGACAGCGGCATGGTTCAGCGGCGACCCGACATCGGCGGTGGCGTGAATGGCCCCTCCGCCTTCCTTTATTCTTTCTCGTCGAAGCTTGGGCTTTTTCCCTCCTGTGTAGCGGCGGCGGATTTTATCCTCCTCCAACGTTCTCCATGCAGCAGCTGTGGCGATCCTCCTTCCCCGTCGACGAAAGAACAATGAGTTCAGCGGCGGATTGTGGCAACGGTGCAGCTTCGGCGGTGTGAACTCCTCCGTTCGTCCAACGACTGCAACCCCGGTGGCCTTGGTCTCTCTCTCCGTGCGACGTTTCTGGGCAGCAGCTGAGAAGTGATGGTCGACGAACTAGCAGCAGCGACGGCACGTCCTCTCTCACTCCCATTTCCGTTGATGGTGGCCGGTACATCATAAGAAGGTGGTAGTTCGGTGGTTGCAGGGCTTAGCAGAAGGAGATGAGGTGGTGTGATGGTAGGGCTTTGGCGTGTTGACTTGGAGGGCAGGGGTTTGAGTCCTTGCTGGGATTTGCATGTTGATTTTTGAGGTAAATCCCTTATTTAAGCTTTGATTGTAGTAATCCGTACAGAATGGTATGTGATTTTAGGCATTATTCCTTGTTGTTAATCCCATCCCTAATAGTGTTTAATCATTGTGATGAATGATAGTGTACTCATGACCCTTATCAGGTATAATTATGGTTCAACTAGAGATTAGTTATGGACTCCGGGTAAAGACTATGATAGGTCATGTCTAGGTATAATTATGGTTCAACTAGAGATTAGTTATCGACTCCGGGTAAAGACTATGATAGGTCAATTAGGAATATCAATATCCTTATTTTGGTAGTAGTTAGTGATCATATTAGATTATATCAATTCTCAGGTTCATGATTATGGACCTAGCTTATGGGATGAGCCTAAGTTTGGTGATTGCTATTGGATTAATACGCTTCAAGAGGTAACCATCATGTCCACTAAAACCTATTTTTACACTACTCTTGATCTATATGCATATGATTTGGTGTTGGAATCATGTAATTTCTTGGATTATAGCCTTGTTGATGGCCTGTGAACCTTGATTTGTGGATTGTTGAACTTGTGTTGATCATCCTTTGTATCTAGATGTGTATGAGCAATTCTTGTTATGGATTCCATGATTTATTGGCTTCTGAGATGTGTAATCTGAGTATTATTCTGAGCATGATTTGTATTCTGGAATGAGTTTGGTGTATTTCTGCTTCGGGTCTGTAATCTGTGTTGGGTTGCACTTGCAGTGTACTTGGACGGTATAATGTGTCATGTCCAAGTGTTTCGTGCGTGTTTGTGAGGGGTGGAGTGACGGAGGGGTGAACTCCGCTGGAAGGTTCCGTTTTCTCATGCGGAAGGGTAGGGCGGAATGGCGTGTTCTGCCGAGTCTTTCCGTGAGAAGGAGACGGGAAAGTGTGGCGGTGCATTCTGCTCCGTTCGCATGTTCTGCAAGAGTGCTCCCGGTTCTGTTCCAGTGAGTCTTTTTGGGGTTTGTTAGCTCTGTTGTTTCCCTTTTTATTCTGGAATGTGTACTGAGCATCTTGTTGAGTATTCCACCTTGATCTTTGAGTATTTATCCCTGATCTTTGGACATTATCTTGATCTCTTGAGTTGTATCATTGGTTCATTCTTTGATTTCTATCCTGAGTATGCTTTGTGTTCGTTTTGTGAGATGAACACTGTTGGTGGGTGATTCATGTGGGTGAATTTGAGTTAGTATGTGGGATCTTGAGTCCTTATGAGCATCTCTTCTCTTGTTGAATCTTTGATAACCTTTGGGGTTTAGTTGGTGAATCTAAGTTAGTATGTGTATGTTTTGTATGATCTTGTTAGATCGAGGGTCCCGATCTCTTCAAGAGTATAGGATCATCTCATTGGCGAGATATCGCAAAGAGATGTAGCCCACTACCCACATCTCCCGCTCTCAATTTGAGAAGATGAGATCCGGAGGGAACTTGTAGACAAAGTGTTTGACAAAATTCCCCAACCGACTGAGGATTGGGAGCTTGAGTGTGACGCCACTCAGG
>NC_044916.1:20504786-20505222 GCF_003576645.1 Ipomoea triloba | reverse complement strand
GATATGTATAAGTCAGAGAATTTAATTGGAGGGAAATACTTTGATCTGAGCGTGCTAAGGGAATTTGGGTTTGAAGACATGGTGAATCGGTTGCTAAAACAACCGCAATTGATCAAAGTATTCGAATGGAGAGGACCGACATATACTCTGGTTACCTATGAGTTTCTTGTCTGGAGATGTGTCCCACTAAAACATTAGGTTCCCTATGCGTGGAGTTCAGACTTACATTTCCTTATTTTTCATGCACTTTACCGCTTTTTTTAGGAAATGGGAAGAACCAAAGAGCAAGTCCTGAAATGGAATTATGAGGAAAGCAAGCACAAGCCGAACAATGGCAATAGCAGAACCACCACCTCCACCACCACAAGTTGAACCTAATACAAGAAGAACAAGGGTCATCCGAGGCTTAACTCATGAACAATTGGCGCTTGTGGAT
>NC_044916.1:20502292-20504490 GCF_003576645.1 Ipomoea triloba | reverse complement strand
CAAAGTATTCGAATGGAGAGGACCGACATATACTCCGGTTACCTATGAGTTTCTTTCTTGAGATGTGTCCCACTAAAACATTAGGTTCCATATGCGTGGAGTTCAGACTTATATTTCCTTATTTTTCATGCACTTTACCGCTTTTTTTAGGAATTATGTATAAGCCGAACAATGGCAATAGCAGAACCACCACCTCCACCACCACAAGTTGAACCTAATACAAGAGAAACAAGGGTCCTCCGAGGCTTAACTCATGAACAATTGGCGCTTGTGGATATGTATAAGTCAGAGAATTTAATTGGAGGAAAATACTTTGATCTGAGCGTGCTAAGTGAATTTGGGTTTGAAGACATGATGAATCGGTTGCTAAGACAACCGCAATTGAGCAAAGTATTCGAATGGAGAGGACCGACATATACTCCGGTTACCTATGAGTTTCTTGTCTAGAGATATGTCCCACTAAAACATTAGGTTCCCTATGCATGAAGTTCAGACTTACATTTCCTTATTTTTCATGCACTTTAACGCTTTTTTAGGAAATGGGTTTAACCAAAGAGCAAGTCTTGAAATGGAATTATGAGGAAGTAAGCACAAGCCGAACAATGGAAATAGCAGAACCACCACCTCCACCACCACAAGTTGAACCTAATACAAGAAAAACAAGGGTCCTCCGAGGCTTAACTCATGAACAATTGGTGCTTGTGGATATGTATAAGTCAGTGAATTTAATTGGAGGAAAATACTTTGATCTGAGCGTGCTAAAGCAATTTGGGTTTGAAGACATGGTGAATCGGTTGCTAAGACAACCGCAATTGAGCAAAGTATTCGAATAGAGAGGACCGACATATACTCCGGTTACCTATGAATTTCTTGTCTGGAGATGTGTCCCACTAAAACATTAGGTTCCCTTTGCATGGACTTCAGACTTACATTTCCTTATTTTTCATGCACTTTACCGCTTGTTTTAGGAATTATGTATAAGCCGAACAATGGCAATAACAGAACCACCACCTCCACCACCACAAGTTGAACCTAATACAAGAGAAACAAGGGTCCTCCGAGACTTAACTCATGAACAATTGGCGCTTGTGGATATGTATAAGTCAGAGAATTTAATTGGAGGGAAATACTTTGATCTGAGCGTGCTAAGGCAATTTGGGTTTGAAGACATGGTGAATCGGTTGCTAAGACAACCGCAATTGAGCAAAGTATTCGAATGGAGAGGCCCGACATATACTCCGGTTACCTATGAGTTTCTTGTCTGGAGATGTGTCCAACTAAAACATTAGGTTCCCTATGCGTGGAGTTCAGACTTACATTTCCTTATCTTTCATGCACTTTACCGCTTTTTTTTGGAATTATGTATAAGCCGAACAATGGCAATAGCAGAACCACCACCTCCACCATCACAAGTTGAACCTAATACAAGAGAAACAAGGGTCCTCCGAGGCTTAACTCATGAACAATTGGCGCTTGTGGATATGTATAAGTCAGAGAATTTAATTGGAGGGAAATACTTTGATCTGAGCGTGCTAAGGCAATTTGGGTTTGAAAACATGGTGAATCGGTTGCTAAGACAACCGCAATTGAGCAAAGTATTCGAATGGAGAGGACCGACATATACTCTGGTTACCTATGAGTTTCTTGTCTGGAGATGTGTCCCACTAAAACAATAGGTTTCCTATGCGTGGAGTCAGACTTACATTTCCTTATTTTTAAAGCACTTTACCGCTTTTTTTAGGAATTATGTATAAGCCGAACAATGGCAATAGCAGAACCACCACCTCCACCACCACAAGTTGAACCTAATAGAAGAGAAACAAGGGTCCTCCGAGACTTAACTCATGAACAATTGGCGCTTGTGGATATGTATAAGTCAGAGAATTTAATTGGAGGGAAATACTTTGATCTGAGCGTGCTAAGGCAATTTGGGTTTGAAGACATGGTGAATCGGTTGCTAAGACAACCGCAATTGAGCAAAGTATTCGAATGGAGAGGACCGACATATACTCCGGTTACCTATGAGTTTCTTGTCTGGAGATGTGTCCCACTAAAACATTAGGTTCCCAATGCGTGGAGTTCAGACTTACATTTCCTTATTTTTCATGCACTTTACCGCTTTTTTTAGGATTTATGTATAAGCCGAACAATGGCAATAACAGAACCACCACCTCCACCACCACAAGTTGAACCTAATA
>NC_044916.1:20499749-20500649 GCF_003576645.1 Ipomoea triloba | reverse complement strand
GAATTATGTATAAGCCGAACAATGGCAATAGCAGAACCACCACCTCCACCATCACAAGTTGAACCTAATACAAGAGAAACAAGGGTCCTCCGAGGCTTAACTCATTAACAATTGGTGCTTGTGGATATGTATAAGTCAGTGAATTTAATTGGAGGAAAATACTTTGATCTGAGCGTGCTAAGGCAATATGGGTTTGAAAACATGGTGAATCGGTTGCTAAGACAACCGCAATTGAGCAAAGTATTCGAATGGAGAGGCCCGACATATACTCTGGTTACCTATGAGTTTCTTGTCTGGAGATGTGTCCTACTAAAACATTAGGTTCCCTATGCGTGGAGTTCAGACTTACATTTCCTTATTTTTCATGCACTTTACCGCTTTTTTTAGGAATTATGTATAAGCCGAACAATGGCAATAGCAGAACCACCACCTCCACCACCACAAGTTGAACCTAATACAAGAGAAACAAGGGTCCTCCGAGGCTTAACTCATGAACAATTGGCGCTTGTGGATATGTATAAGTCAGAGAATTTAATTGGAGGGAAATACTTTGATCTGAGCGTGCTAAGGGAATTTGGGTTTGAAGACATGGTGAATCGGTTGCTAAGACAACCGCAATTGAGCAAAGTATTCGAATGGAGAGGACCGACATATACTCCGGTTACCTATGAGTTTCTTGTCTGGAGATGTGTCCCACTAAAACATTAGGTTCCCAATGCGTGGAGTTCAGACTTACATTTCCTTATTTTTCATGCACTTTACCGCTTTTTTTAGGATTTATGTATAAGCCGAACAATGGCAATAACAGAACCACCACCTCCACCACCACAAGTTGAACCTAATACAAGAGAAACAACAGTCCTCCGAGGCTTAACTCATGAACAATTGGCGCTTGTGGAT
>NC_044916.1:20499444-20499612 GCF_003576645.1 Ipomoea triloba | reverse complement strand
TGCTTGTGGATATGTATAAGTCAGTGAATTTAATTGGAGGAAAATACTTTGATCTGAGCGTGCTAAAGCAATTTGGGTTTGAAGACATGGTGAATCGGTTGCTAAGACAACCGCAATTGAGCAAAGTATTCGAATGGAGAGGACCGACATATACTCCGGTTACCTATG
>NC_044916.1:20495656-20498661 GCF_003576645.1 Ipomoea triloba | reverse complement strand
AATTGGAGGAAAATACTTTGATCTGAGCGTGCTAAGGGAATTTGGGTTTGAAGACATGGTGAATCGGTTGCTAAGACAACCGCAATTGAGCAAAGTATTCGAATGGAGAGGACCGACATATACTCCGGTTACCTATGAATTTCTTGTCTGGAGATGTGTCCCACTAAAACATTAGGTTACCTTTGCATGGACTTCAGACTTACATTTCCTTATTTTTCATGCACTTTACCGCTTGTTTTAGGAATTATGTATAAGCCGAACAATGGCAATAACAGAACCACCACCTCCACCACCACAAGTTGAACCTAATACAAGAGAAACAAGGGTCCTCCGAGGCTTAACTCATGAACAATTGGTGCTTGTGGATATGTATAAGTCAGTGAATTTAATTGGAGGAAAATACTTTGATCTGAGCGTGCTAAAGCAATTTGGGTTTGAAGACATGGTGAATCGGTTGCTAAGACAACCGCAATTGAGCAAAGTATTCGAATGGAGAGGACCGACATATACTCCGGTTACCTATGGGTTTCTTGTCTGGAGATGTGTCCCACTAAAACATTAGGTTCCCTATGCGTGCAGTTCAGACTTACATTTCCTTATTTTTCATGCACTTTACCGCTTTTTTTATGAATTATGTATAAGCCGAACAATGGCAATATCAGAACCACCACCTCCACCACCACAAGTTGAACCTAATACAAGAGAAACAAGGGTCCTCAGAGGCTTAACTCATGAACAATTGGCGCTTGTGGATATGTATAAGTCAGAGAATTTAATTGGAGTGAAATACTTTGATCCGAGTGTGCTAAGGGAATTTGGGTTTGAAGACATGGTAAATCGGTTGAGACAACCGCAATTGAGCAAAGTATTCGAATGGAGAGGACCGACATATATACTCCGGTTACCTATGAGTTTCTTGTCTGGAGATGTGTCCCACTAAATAATTAGGTTCCCTATGCGTGGAGTTCAGACTTACATTTCCTTATTTTTCATGCACTTTACCGCTTTTTTTAGGAAATGGGAAGAACCAAAGAGCAAGCCTTGAAATGGAATTATGAGGAAGCAAGCACAAGCCGAACAATGGCAAGAGCAGAACCACCACCTCCACCACCACAAGTTGAACCTAATGCAAGAGGAACAAGGGTCCTCCGAGGCTTAACTCATGAACAATTGGCTCTTGTGGATATGTATAAGTCAGAGAATTTAATTGGAGGGAAATACTTTGATCTGAGCGTGCTAAGGGAATTTGGGTTTGAAGACATGGTGAATCGGTTGCTAAGACAACCGCAATTGAGCAAAGTATTCGAATGGAGAGGACCGACATATACTCCGGTTACCTATGAGTTTCTTGTCTGGAGATGTGTCCCACTAAAACATTAGGTTCCCTATGCGTGGAGTTCAGACTTACATTTCCTTATTTTTCATGCACTTTACCGCTTTTTTTAGGAATTATGTATAAGCCGAACAATGGCAATAGCAGAACCACCACCTCCACCACCACAAGTTGAACCTAATACAAGAGAAACAAGGGTCCTCCGAGGCTTAACTCATGAACAATTGGCGATTGTGGATATGTATAAGTCAGAGAATTTAATTGGAGAGAAATACTTTGATCTGAGCGTGCTAAGGGAATTTGGGTTTGAAGACATGATGAATCGGTTGCTAAGACAACCGCAATTGAGCAACGTATTCGAATGGAGAGGACCGACATATATTCCGGTTACCTATGAGTTTCTTGTCTAGAGATGTGTCCCACTAAAACATTAGGTTCCCTATGCGTGAAGTTCAGACTTACATTTCCTTATTTTTCATGCACTTTAACGCTTTTTTAGGAAATGGGTAGAACCAAAGAGCAAGTCTTGAAATGGAATTATGAGGAAGCAAGCACAAGCCGAACAATGGAAATAGCAGAACCACCACCTCCACCACCACAAGTTGAACCTAATACAAGAACAACAAGGGTCCTCCGAGGCTTATCTCTTGAACAATTGGCGCTTGTGGATATGTATAAGTCAGTGAATTTAATTGGAGGAAAATACTTTGATCTGAGCGTGCTAAGGTAATTTGGGTTTAAAGACATGGTAAATCGGTTGTTAAGACAACCGCAATTGAGCAAAGTATTCGAATGGAGAGGACCGACATATATACTCCGGTTACCTATGAGTTTCTTGTCTAGAGATATGTCCCACTAAAACATTAGGTTCCCTATGCATGAAGTTCAGACTTACATTTCCTTATTTTTCATGCACTTTAACGCTTTTTTAGGAAATGGGTAGAACCAAAGAGCAAGTCTTGAAATGGAATTATGAGGAAGCAAGCACAAGCCGAACAATGGAAATAGCAGAACCACCACCTCCACCACCCCAAGTTGAACCTAATACAAGAAGAACAAGGGTCCTCCGAGGCTTAACTCATGAACAATTGGCGCTTGTGGATATGTATAAGTTAGAGAATTTAATTGGAGGGAAATATTTTGATCCGAGCGTGCTAATGGAATTTGGGTTTGAAGACATGATGAATCGGTTGCTAAGACAACCGCAATTGAGCAAAGTATTCGAATGGAGAGGACCGACATATACTCCGGTTACCTATGAGTTTCTTGTCTAGAGATGTGTCCCACTAAAACATTAGGTTCCCTATGCGTGAAGTTCAGACTTACATTTCCTTATTTTTCATGCACTTTAACGCTTTTTTAGGAAATGGGTAGAACCAAAGAGCAAGTCTTGAAATGGAATTATGAGGAAGCAAGCACAAGCCGAACAATGGAAATAGCAGAACCACCACCTCCACCACCCCAAGTTGAACCTAATACAAGAAGAACAAGGGTCCTCCGAGGCTTAACTCATGAACAATTGGCGCTTGTGGATATGTATAAGTCAGAGAATTTAATTGGAGGGAAATACTTTGATCTGAGCGTGCTAAGGGAATTTGGGTTTGAAGACATGATGAATCGGTTGCTAAGACAACCGCAATTGAGCAAAGTATTCGAATGGAGAGGACCGACA
>NC_044916.1:20495163-20495367 GCF_003576645.1 Ipomoea triloba | reverse complement strand
GGAATTTGGGTTTGAAGACATGATGAATCGGTTGCTAAGACAACCGCAATTGAGCAAAGTATTCGAATGGAGAGGACCGACATATACTCCGGTTACCTATGAATTTCTTGTCTGGAGATGTGTCCCACTAAAACATTAGGTTCCCTTTGCATGGACTTCAAACTTACATTTCCTTATTTTTCATGCACTTTACCGCTTGTTTTA
>NC_044916.1:20493356-20495114 GCF_003576645.1 Ipomoea triloba | reverse complement strand
AAATACTTTGATCTGAGCGTGCTAAGGCAATTTGGGTTTGAAGACATGGTGAATCGGTTGCTAAGACAACCGCAATTGAGCAAAGTATTCGAATGGAGAGGCCCGACATATACTCCTGTTACCTATGAGTTTCTTGTCTGGAGATGTGTCCCACTAAAACATTAGGTTCCCTATGCGTGGAGTTCAGACTTACATTTCCTTATCTTTCATGCACTTTACCGCTTTTTTTTGGAATTATGTATAAGCCGAACAATGGCAATAGCAGAACCACAACCTCCACCATCACAAGTTGAACCTAATACAAGAGAAACAAGGGTCCTCCGAGGCTTAACTCATGAACAATTGGCGCTTGTGGATATGTATAAGTCAGAGAATTTAATTGGAGGGAAATACTTTGATCTGAGCGTGCTAAGGCAATTTGGGTTTGAAGACATGGTGAATCGGTTGCTAAGACAACCGCAATTGAGCAAAGTATTCGAATGGAGAGGACCGACATATACTCTGGTTACCTATGAGTTTCTTGTCTGGAGAAGTGTCCCACTAAAACAATAGGTTTCCTATGCGTGGAGTCAGAACTTACATTTCCTTATTTTTCATGCACTTTACCGCTTTTTTTAGGAAATGGGAAGAACCAAAGAGCAAGCCTTGAAATGGAATTATGAGGAAGCAAGCACAAGCCGAACAATGGCAAGAGCAGAACCACCACCTCCACCACCACAAGTTGAACCTAATACAAGAGAAACAAGGGTCCTCCGAGGCTTAACTCATGAACAATTGGCGCTTGTGGATATGTATAAGTCAGAGAATTTAATTGGAGGGAAATACTTTGATCCGAGTGTGCTAAGGGAATTTGGGTTTGACATGGTGAATCGGTTGCTAAGACAACCGCAATTGATCAAAGTATTCGAATGGAGAGGACCGACATATATACTCCGGTTACCTATGAGTTTCTTGTTTGGAGATGTGTCCCACTAAAACATTAGGTTCCCTATGCGTGGTGGAGATGTGTCCCACTAAAACATTAGGTTCCCTATGCGTGGAGTAGATGTGTCCCACTAAAACATTAGGTTCCCTATGCGTGGAGTTCAGACTTACATTTCCTTATTTTTCATGCACTTTACCGCTTTTTTTATGAATTATATATAAGTCGAACAATGGCAATATCAGAACCACCACCTCCACCGTACACAAGCCAAACAATGGCAAGAGCAAAACCACCACCTCCACCACCACAAGTTGAACCTAATGCAAGAGGAAGAAGGGTCCTCCGAGGCTTAACTCATGAACAATTGGCGCTTGTGGATATGTATAAGTCAGAGAATTTAATTGGGGGGAAATATTTTGATCTGAGCGTGCTAAGGGAATTTGGGTTTTGAGGACATGGTGAATCGGTTGCTAAGACAACCGCAATTGAGCAAAGTATTCGAATGGAGAGGACCGACATATACTCCGGTTACCTATGAGTTTCTTGCTTGTGATGTGTCCCACTAAAACATAAGGTTTCCTATGCGTGGAGTTCAGACTTACATTTCCTTATTTTTCATGCCAAAGAGCAAGTCTTGAAATGGTATTATGAGGAAGCAAGCACAAGCCGAACAATGGCAATAGCAGAACCACCACTTCCACTACCAGAAGTTGAACCTAATACAAGAAGAACAAGGGTCATCCGAGGCTTAACTCATGAACAATTGGCGCTTGTGGATAAGTATAAGTCAGAGAATTTAATTGGAGGGAAATACTTTGATCTGAGCGTGCTAA
>NC_044916.1:20486333-20490156 GCF_003576645.1 Ipomoea triloba | reverse complement strand
CTTGAAATGGAATTATGAGGAAGCAAGCACAAGCCGAACAATGGAAATAGCAGAACCACCACCTCCACCACCCCAAGTTGAACCTAATACAAGAAGAACAAGGGTCCTCCGAGGCTTAACTCATGAACAATTGGCGCTTGTGGATATGTAATTGGAGGAAATATTTTCATCTGAGCGTGCTAAGGGAATTTGGGTTTGAAGACATGGTGAATCGGTTGCTAAGACAACCGCAATTGAGCAAAGTATTCGAATGGAGAGGACCGACATATACTCCGGTTACCTATGAGTTTCTTGTCTGGAGATGTGTCCCACTAAAACATTAGGTTCCCTATGCGTGGAGTTCAGACTTACATTTCCTTATTTTTCATGCACTTTACCGCTTTTTTTAAGAAATGGGAAGAACCAAAGAGCAAGCCTTGAAATTGAATTATGAGGAAGCAAGCACAAGCGGAACAATGGCAAGAGCAGAACCACCACCTCCACCACCACAAGTTGAACCTAATAGAAGAGAAACAAGGGTCCTCCGAGACTTAACTCATGAACAATTGGCGCTTGTGGATATGTATAAGTTAGAGAATTTAATTGGAGGGAAATACTTTGATCCGAGCGTGCTAATGGAATTTGGGTTTGAAGACATGGTGAATCGGTTGCTAATACAACCGCAATTGAGCAAAGTATTCGAATGGAGAGGACCGACATATACTCCGGTTACCTATGAGTTTCTTGTCTGGAGATGTGTCCCACTAAAACATTTGGTTCCCTATGCGTGGAGTTCAGACTTACATTTCCTTATTTTTCATGCACTTTACCGCTTTTTTTATGAATTATGTATAAGCCGAACAATGGCAATATCAGAACCACCACCTCCACCACCACAAGTTGAACCTAATAGAAGAGCAAAACAAGGGTCCTCCGAGACTTAACTCATGAACAATTGGCGCTTGTGGATATGTATAAGTCAGAGAATTTAATTGGAGGGAAATACTTTGATCTGAGCGTGCTAAGGGAATTTGGGTTTTAAGACATGGTGAATCGGTTGCTAAGACAACTGCAATTGAGCAAAGTATTCGAATGGAGAGGACCGACATATACTCCGGTTACTTATGAGTTTCTTGTCTGGAGATGTGTCCCACTAAAACATTAGGTTCCCAATGCGTGGAGTTCAGACTTATATTTCCTTATTTTTCATGCACTTTACCGCTTTTTTTAGGAATTATGTATATAAGCCAAACAATGGCAATAACAGAACCACCACCTCCACCACCACAAGTTGAACCTAATACAAGAGAAACAAGGGTCGTCCGAGGCATAACTCATGAACAATTGGCACTTGTGGATATGTATAAGTTAGAGAATTTAATTGGAGGGAAATACTTTGATCCGAGCGTGCTAATGGAATTTGGGTTTGAAGACATGGTGAATCGGTTGCTAAGACAACCGCAATTGAGCAAAGTATTCGAATGGAGAGGACCGACATATATACTCCGGTTACCTACGAGTTTCTTGTCTGGAGATGTGTCCCACTAAAACATTAGGTTCCCTATGCGTGGAGTTCAGACTTACATTTCCTTATTTTTCATGCACTTTACCGCTTTTTTTATGAATTATGTATAAGCCGAACAATGGCAATAACAGAACCACCACCTCCACCACCACAAGTTGAACCTAATACAAGAGAAACAAGGGTCCTCCGAGGCTTAACTCATGAACAATTGGCGCTTGTGGATATGTATAAGTCAGAGAATTTAATTGGAGAGAAATACTTTGATCTGAGCGTGCTAAGGGAATTTGGGTTTGAAGACATGATGAATCGGTTGCTAAGACAACCGCAATTGAGCAAAGTATTCGAATGGAGAGGACCGACATATACTCTGGTTACCTATGAGTTTCTTGTCTAGAGATGTGTCCCACTAAAACATTAGGTTCCCTATGCGTGATAAGTCAGAGAATTTAATTGGAGAGAAATACTTTGATCTGAGCTTTTTTAGGAAATGGTATGAACCAAAGAGCAGGCCTTGAAATTGAATTATGAGGAAGCAAGCACAAGCCGAACAATGGCAATAGCAGAACCACCACCTCCACTACCAGAAGTTGAACCTAATACAAGAAGAACAAGGGTCATCCGAGGCTTAACTAATGAACAATTGGCGCTTGTGGATATGTATAAGTCAGAGAATTTAATTGGGGGGAAATACTTTGATCTGAGCGTGCTAATGGAATTTGGGTTTGAAGACTTGGTGAATCGGTTGCTAAGACAACCGCAATTGATCAAAGTATTCGAATGGAGAGGACCGACATATACTCCGGTTACCTATGAGTTTCTTTCTTGAGATGTGTCCCACTAAAACATTAGGTTCCATATGCGTGGAGTTCAGACTTACATTTCCTTATTTTTCATGCACTTTACCGCTTTTTTTAGGAATTATGTATAAGCCGAACAATGGCAATAGTAGAACCACCACCTCCACCACCACAAGTTGAACCTAATACAAGAGAAACAAGGGTCCTCCGAGGCTTAACTCATGAACAATTGGCGCTTGTGGATATGTATAAGTCAGAGAATTTAATTGGAGGGAAATACTTTGATCTGAGCGTGCTAAGGGAATTTGGGTTTGAAGACATGATGAATCGGTTGCTAAGACAACCGCAATTGAGCAAAGTATTCGAATGGAGAGGACAGACATATACTCCGGTTACCTACGAGTTTCTTGTCTGGAGATGTGTCCCACTAAAACATTAGGTTCCCTATGCGTGGAGTTCAGACTTACATTTCCTTATTTTTCATGCACTTTACCGCTTTTTTTAGGAAATGGGAAGAACCAAAGAGCAAGTCTTGAAATGGTATTATGAGGAAGCAAGCACAAGCCGAACAATGGCAATAGCACAACCACCACCTCCACCACCACAAGTTGAACCTAATACAAGAAGAACAAGGGTCCTCTGAGGCTTAACTCATAAACAATTGGCGCTTGTGGATATGTATAAGTCAGTGAATTTAATTGGAGGAAAAATACTTTGATCTGAGCGTGCTAAGGGAATTTGGGTTTGAAGACATGGTGAATCGGTTGCTAAGACAACCGCAATTGAGCAAAGTATTCGAATGGAGAGGACCGACATATACTCCGGTTACCTATGGGTTTCTTGTCTGGAGATGTGTCCCACTAAAACATTAGGTTCTCTATGCGTGGAGTTCAGACTTACATTTCCTTATTTTTCATGCACTTTACCGCTTTTTTTATGAATTATGTATAAGCCGAACAATGGCAATATCAGAACCACCACCTCCACCACCACAAGTTGAACCTAATAGAAGAGAAACAAGGGTCCTCCGAGACTTAACTCATGAACAATTGGCGCTTGTGGATATGTATAAGTTAGAGAATTTAATTGGAGGGAAATACTTTGATCCGAGCGTGCTAATGGAATTTGGGTTTGAAGACATGGTGAATCGGTTGCTAAGACAACCGCAATTGAGCAAAGTATTCGAATGGAGAGGACCGACATATATACTCCGGTTACCTATGAGTTTCTTGTCTGGAGATGTGTCCCACTAAAACATTAGGTTCCTTATGCGTGGAGTTCAGACTTACATTTCCTTATTTTTCATGCACTTTACCGCTTTTTTTATGAATTATGTATAAGCCGAACAATGGCAATATCAGAACCACCACCTCGACCACCACAAGTTGAACCTAATACAAGAGAAACAAGGGTCCTCCGAGGCTTAACTCATGAACAATTGGCGCTTGTGGATATGTATAAGTCAGTGAATTTAATAGGAGGAAAATACTTTGATCTGAGCGTGCTAAGGGAATTTGGGTTT
>NC_044916.1:20484701-20486032 GCF_003576645.1 Ipomoea triloba | reverse complement strand
ATATACTCCGGTTACCTATGAGTGTCTTGTCTGGAGATGTGTCCCACTAAAACATTAGGTTCCTTATGCGTGGAGTTCAGACTTACATTTCCTTATTTGTCATGCACTTTACCGCTTTTTTTATGAATTATGTATAAGCCGAACAATGGCAATATCAGAACCACCACCACAAGTTGAACTTAATACAAGAGAAACAAGGGTCCTCCGAAGCTTAACTCATGAACAATTGGCGCTTGTGGATATGTATAAGTCAGTGAATTTAATAGGAGGAAAATACTTTGATCTGAGCGTGCTAAGGGAATTTGGGTTTGAAAACATGGTGAATCGGTTGCTAAGACAACCGCAATTGAGCAAAGTATTCGAATGGAGAGGACCGACATATATACTCCGGTTACCTATGAGTTTCTTGTCTGGAGATGTGTCCCACTAAAACATTAGGTTCCCTATGCGTGGAGTTCAGACATACATTTCCTTATTTTTCATGCACTTTACCGCTTTTTTTATGAATTATGTATAAGTCGAACAATGGCAATATCAGAACCACCACCTCCACCACCACAAGTTAAACCTAATACAAGAGAAACAAGGGTCCTCCGAGGCTTAACTCATGAACAATTGGCTCTTGTGGATATGTATAAGTTAGAGAATTTAATTGGAGAGAAATACTTTGATCTGAGCGTGCTAAGGGAATTTGGGTTTGAAGACATGATGAATCGGTTGCTAAGACAACCGCAATTGAGCAAAGTATTCGAATGGAGAGGACCGACATATACTCCAGTTACCTACGAGTTTCTTGTCTGGAGATGTGTCCCACTAAAACATTAGGTTCCCTATGCGTGGAGTTCAGTCTTACATTTCCTTATTTTTCATGCACTTTACCGCTTTTTTTAGGAAATGGGAAGAACCAAAGAGCAAGTCTTGAAATGGTATTATGAGGAAGCAAGCACAAGCCGAACAATGGCAATAGCAGAACCACCACCTCCACTACCAGAAGTTGAACCTAATACAAGAAGAACAAGGGTCATCCGAGGCTTAACTAATGAACAATTGGCGCTTGTGGATATGTATAAGTCAGAGAATTTAATTGGAGGGAAATACTTTGATCCGAGCGTGCTAATGGAATTTGGGTTTGAAGACATGGTGAATCGGTTGCTAAGACAACCGCAATTGATCAAAGTATTCGAATGGAGAGGACCGACATATACTCCGGTTACCTATGAGTTTCTTTCTAGAGATGTGTCCCACTAAAACATTAGGTTCCATATGCGTGGAGTTCAGACTTACATTTCCTTATTTTTCATGCACTTTACCGCTTTTTTTTAGGAATGGGA
>NC_044916.1:20484022-20484227 GCF_003576645.1 Ipomoea triloba | reverse complement strand
AAATACTTTGATCCGAGCGTGCTAATGGAATTTGGGTTTGAAGACATGGTGAATCGGTTGCTAAGACAACCGCAATTGAGCAAAGTATTCGAATGGAGAGGACCGACATGTATACTCCGGTTACCTATGAGTGTCTTGTCTGGAGATGTGTCCCACTAAAACATTAGGTTCCCTATGCGTGGAGTTCAGACTTACATTTCCTTAT
>NC_044916.1:20483412-20483588 GCF_003576645.1 Ipomoea triloba | reverse complement strand
CTTAACTCATGAACAATTGGCGCTTGTGGATATGTATAAGTCAGAGAATTTAATTGGAGAGAAATACTTTGATCTGAGCGTGCTAAGGGAATTTGGGTTTGAAGACATGATGAATCGGATGCTAAGACAACCGCAATTGAGCAAAGTATTCGAATGGAGAGGACCGACATATACTC
>NC_044916.1:20474784-20476573 GCF_003576645.1 Ipomoea triloba | reverse complement strand
GTTCAGACTTACATTTCCTTATTTTTCATGCACTTTAACGCTTTTTTAGGAAATGGGTAGAACCAAAGAGCAAGTCTTGAAATGGAATTATGAGGAATCAAGCACAAGCCGAACAATGGAAATAGCAGAACCACCACCTCCACCACCACAAGTTGAACCTAATACAAGATGAACAAGGGTCCTTCGAGGCTTAACTCATGAACAATTGGCGCTTGTGGATATGTATAAGTCAGAGAATTTAATTGGATGAAATATTTTGATCTGAGCGTGCTAAGGGAATTTGGGTTTGAAGACATGGTGAATCGGTTGCTAAGACAACCGCAATTGAGCAAAGTATTCGAATGGAGAGGACCGACATATACTCCGGTTACCTATGAGTTTCTTGTCTGGAGATGTGTCCCACTAAAACATTAGGTTCCCTATGCGTGGAGTTCAGACTTACATTTCCTTATTTTTCATGCACTTTACCGCTTTTTTTATGAATTATGTATAAGCCGAACAATGGCAATAGCAGAACCACCACCTCCACCCCCACAAGTTGAACCTAATACAAGAGGAAGAAGGGTCCTTCGAGGCTTAACTCATGAACAATTGGCGCTTGTGGATATGTATAAGTCAGAGAATTTAATTGGATGAAATATTTTGATCTGAGCGTGCTAAGGGAATTTGGGTTTAAAGACATGGTGAATCGGTTGCTAAGAAAACCGCAATTGAGCAAAGTATTCGAATTGAGAAGACCGACATATACTCCGGTCACCTATGAGTTTCTTGCTTGTGATGTGTCCCACTAAAACATTAGGTTCCATATGCGTGGAGTTGATGTGTCCCACTAAAACATTAGGTTCCATATGCGTGGAGTTCAGACTTCCCACTAAAACATTAGGTTCCATATGCGTGGAGTTCAGACTTACATTTCTTTATTTTTCATGCACTTTACCGCTTTTTTTAGGAATTATGTATAAGCAGAACAATGGCAATAGCAGAACCACCACCTCCACCACCACAAGTTGAACCTAATACAAGAGAAACAAGGATCCTCCGAGGCTTAACTCATGAACAATTGGCGCTTTCGGATATGTATAAGTCAGAGAATTTAATTGGAGGGAAATACTTTGATCTGAGCGTGCTAAGGGAATTTGGGTTTGAAGACATGGTGAATCGGTTGCTAAGACAACCGCAATTGATCAAAGTATTCGAATGGAGAGGACCGACATATACTCCGGTTACCTATGAGTTTCTTGTCTGGAGATGTGTCCCACTAAAACATTAGGTTCCCTATGCGTGGAGTTCAGACTTACATTTCCTTATTTTTCATGCACTTTACCGCTTTTTTTAGGAAATGGGAAGAACCAAAGAGCAAGTCCTGAAATGGAATTATGAGGAAAGCAAGCACAAGCCGAACAATGGCAATAGCAGAACCACCACAAGCAAGCACAAGCCGAACAATGGCAATAGCAGAACCACCACCGCCACACACAAGCCGAACAATGGCAATAGCAGAACCACCACCGCCACAACCACAAGTTGAACCTAATACAACAGAACCACCACCGCCACAACCACAAGTTGAACCTAATACAAGAAGAACAAGGGTCCTCCGAAGCTTAACTCATGAACAATTGGCGCTTGTGGATATATATAGGTCATAGACTTTAATTGGAGGGAAATACTTTGATTTGAGTGTGCTAAGGAAATTTGGGTTTGAAGACATGGTGAATCGGTTGCTAAGACAACCGCAATTGAGCAAAGTATTCGAATGGAGAGGACCGACATATATACTCCGGTTACC
>NC_044916.1:20465743-20470900 GCF_003576645.1 Ipomoea triloba | reverse complement strand
GAAGACATGGTGAATCGGTTGCTAAGACAACCGCAATTGATCAAAGTATTCGAATGGAGAGGACCGACATATACTCCGGTTACCTATGAGTTTCTTTATTGAGATGTGTCCCACTAAAACATTAGGTTCCATATGCGTGGAGTTCAGACTTACATTTCCTTATTTTTCATGCACTTTACCGCTTTTTTTAGGAATTATGTATAAGCCGAACAATGGCAATAGCAGAACCACCACCTCCACCACCACAAGTTGAACCTAATACAAGAAGAACAAGGGTCCTTCGAGGCTTAACTCATGAACAATTGGCGCTTGTGGATATGTATAAGTCAGAGAATTTAATTGGAGGGAAATACTTTGATCTGAGCGTGCTAAGGGAATTTGGGTTTGAAGACATGGTGAATCGGTTGCTAAGACAACCGCAATTGATCAAAGTATTCGAATGGAGAGGACCGACATATACTCCGGTCACCTATGAGTTTCTTGCTTGTGATGTGTCCCACTAAAACATAAGGTTCCCTATGCGCGGAGTTCACACTTACATTTCCTTATTTTTCATGCACTTTACCGCTTTTTTTAGGAAATGGTAAGAACCAAAGAGCAAGTCTTGAAATGGTATTATGAGGAATCAAGCACAAGCCGAACAATGGCAATAGCAGAACCACCACCTCCACCTCCACAAGTTGAACCTAATACAAGAAGAACAAGGGTCCTTCGAGGCTTAACTCATGAACAATTGGCGCTTGTGGATATGTATAAGTCAGAGAATTTAATTGGAGAGAAATACTTTGATCTGAGCGTGCTAAGGGAATTTGGGTTTGAAGACATGGTGAATCGGTGGCTAAGACAACCGCAATTGAGCAAACTATTCGAATGGAGAGGACCGACATATACTCCGGTTACCTATGAGTTTCTTGTCTGGAGATGTGTCCCATTAAAACATTAGGTTCCCTATGCGTGGAGTTCAGACTTACATTTCCTTATTTTTCATGCCCTTTACCGCTTTTTTTAGGAAATGGGAAGAACCAAAGAGCAAGTCTTGAAATGGAATTATGAGGAATCAAGCACAAGCCGAACAATGGCAATAGCAGAACCACCACCTCCACCACCACAAGTTGAACCTAATACAAGAGAAACAAGGGTCCTCCGAGGCTTAACTCATGAACAATTGGCGCTTGTGGATATGTATAAGTCAGAGAATTTAATTGGAGGGAAATACTTTGATCTGAGCGTGCTAAGGGAATTTGGGTTTGAAGACATGGTGAATCGGTGGCTAAGACAACCGCAATTGAGCAAACTATTCGAATGGAGAGGACCGACATATACTCCGGTTACCTATGAGTTTCTTGTCTGGAGATGTGTCCCATTAAAACATTAGGTTCCCTATGCGTGGAGTTCAGACTTACATTTCCTTATTTTTCATGCCCTTTACCGCTTTTTTTAGGAAATGGGAAGAACCAAAGAGCAAGTCTTGAAATGGAATTATGAGGAATCAAGCACAAGCCGAACAATGGCAATAGCAGAACCACCACCTCCACCACCACAAGTTGAACCTAATACAAGAAGAACAAGGATCCTCCGAGGCTTAACTCATGAACAATTGGCGCTTGTGGATATGTATAAGTCAGAGAATTTAATTGGAGGGAAATACTTTGATCTGATCGTGCTAAGGGAATTTGGGTTTGAAGACATGGTGAATCGGTTGCTAAGACAACCGCAATTGATCAAAGTATTCGAATGGAGAGGACCGACATATACTCCGGTTACCTATGAGTTTCTTGTCTGGAGATGTGTCCCACTAAAACATTAGGTTCCCTATGCGTGGAGTTCAGACTTACATTTCCTTATTTTTCATGCACTTTACCGCTTTTTTTAGGAAATGGTAAGAACCAAAGAGCAAGCCTTGAAATGGAATTATGAGGAAGCAAGCACAAGCCGAACAATGGCAATAGCAGAACCTCCACCGCCACAACCACAAGTTGAACCTAATACAAGAAG
Organism: Ipomoea triloba; assembly: GCF_003576645.1. Classification (NCBI taxonomy): domain Eukaryota; kingdom Viridiplantae; phylum Streptophyta; class Magnoliopsida; order Solanales; family Convolvulaceae; genus Ipomoea; species Ipomoea triloba. The sequence goes on along the minus strand of NC_044916.1, from coordinate 20,468,905 downwards.
AACAAGGGTCCTCCGAAGCTTAACTCATGAACAATTGGCGCTTGTGGGTATGTATAGGTCATAGACTTTAATTGGAGGGAAATACTTTGATCTGAGTGTGCTAAGGAAATTTGGGTTTGAAGACATGGTGAATCGGTTGCTAAGACAACCGCAATTGAGCAAAGTATTCGAATGGAGAGGACCGACATATACTCCGGTTACCTATGACTTTCTTGTCTAGAGATGTGTCCCACTAAAACATTAGGTTCCGTATGAGTGAAGTTCAGACTTACATTTCCTTATTTTTCATGCACTTTACCGCTTTTTTTAGGAAATGGGAAGAACCAAAGAACAAGTCTTGAAATGGTATTATGAGGAAGCAAGCACAAGCCGAACAATGGCAATAGCAGAACCACCACCTCCACTACCAGAAGTTGAACCTAATACAAGAAGAACAAGGGTCATCCGAGGCTTAACTCATGAACAATTGGCGCTTGTGGATATGTATAAGTCAGAGAATTTAATTGGAGGGAAATACTTTGATCTGAGCGTGCTAATGGAATTTGGGTTTGAAGACTTGGTGAATCGGTTGCTAAGACAACCGCAATTGATCAAAGTATTCGAATGGAGAGGACCGACATATACTCCGGTTACCTATGAGTTTCTTTCTTGAGATGTGTCCCACTAAACATTAGGTTCCATATGCGTGGAGTTCAGACTTACATTTCCTTATTTTTTCATGCACATTACCGCTTTTTTTAGGAATTATGTATAAGCCGAACAATGGCAATAGCAGAACCACCACCTCCACCACCACAAGTTGAACCTAATACAAGAGAAAGAAGGGTCCTCCGAGGCTTAACTAATGAACAATTGGCGCTTGTGGATATGTATAAGTCAGAGAATTTAATTGGAGGGAAATACTTTGATCTGAGCGTGCTAAGGGAATTTGGGTTTGAAGACATGGTGAATCGGTTGCTAAGACAACCGCAATTGATCAAAGTATTCGAATGGAGAGGACCGACATATACTCCGGTTACCTATGAGTTTCTTGTCTGGAGATGTGTCCCACTAAAACATTAGGTTCCCTATGCGTGGAGTTCAGACTTACATTTCCTTATTTTTCATGCACTTTACCGCTTTTTTTAGGAATTATGTATAAGCCGAACAATGGCAATAGCAGAACCACCACCTCCACCACCACAAGTTGAACCTAATACAAGAAGAACAAGGATCCTCCGAGGCTTAACTCATGAACAATTGGCGCTTGTGGATATGTATAAATCAGAGAATTTAATTGGAGGGAAATACTTTGATCTGATCGTGCTAAGGGAATTTGGGTTTGAAGACATGGTGAATCGGTTGCTAAGACAACCGCAATTGAGCAAAGTATTCGAATGGAGAGGACCGACATATACTCCGGTTACCTATGAGTTTCTTGTCTGGAGATGTGTCCCACTAAAACATTAGGTTCCCTATGCGTGGAGTTCAGACTTACATTTCCTTATTTTTCATGCACTTTACCGCTTTTTTTAGGAAATGGGAAGAACCAAAGAGCAAGTCTTGAAATGGAATTATGAGGAAGCAAGCACAAGCCGAACAATGGCAATAGCAGAACCACCACCTCCACCACCACAAGTTGAACCTAATACAAGAAGAACAAGGGTCCTCCGAAGCTTAACTCATGAACAATTGGCGCTTGTGGATATGTATAGGTCATAGACTTTAATTGGAGGGAAATACTTTGATCTGAATGTGCTAAGGAAATTTGGGTTTGAAGACATGGTGAATCGGTTGCTAAGACAATCGCAATTGAGCAAAGTATTCGAATGGAGAGGACCGACATATACTCCGGTTACCTATGAGTTTCTTGTCTGGAGATGTGTCCCACTAAAACATTAGGTTCCTTATGCGTGGAGTTCAGACTTACATTTCCTTATTTTTCATGCACTTTACCGCTTTTTTTAGGAAATGGTATGAACCAAAGAGTAGGCCTTGAAATTGAATTATGAGGAAGCAAGCACAAGCCGAACAATGGCAATAGCAGAACCACCACCTCCACTACCAGAAGTTGAACCTAATACAAGAAGAACAAGGGTCCTCCGAGGCTTAACTCATGAACAATTGGCGCTTGTGGATATGTATAAGTCAGAGAATTTAATTGGAGGGAAATACTTTGATCTGAGCGTGCTAAGGAAATTTGGGTTTGAAGACATGGTGAATCGGTTGCTAAGACAACCGCAATTGAGCAAAGTATTCGAATGGAGAGGACCGACATATACTCCGGTTACCTATGAGTTTCTTGTCTGGAGATGTGTCCCACTAAAACATTAGGTTCCCTATGCGTGGAGTTCAGACTTACATTTCCTTATTTTTCATGCACTTTACCGCTTTTTTTAGGAAATGGGAAGAACCAAAGAGCAAGTCCTGAAATGGAATTATGAGGAAGCAAGTACAAGCCGAACAATGGCAATAGCAGAACCACCACCTCAACCACCACAAGTTGAACCTAATACAAGAAGAACAAGGATCCTCCGAGGCTTAACTCATGAACAATTGGCGCTTGTGGATATGTATAAGTCAGAGAATTTAATTGGAGGGAAATACTTTGATCTGATCGTGCTAAGGGAATTTGGGTTTGAAGACATGGTGAATCGGTTGCTAAGACAACCGCAATTGAGCAAAGTATTCGAATGGAGAGGACCGACATATACTCCGGTTACCTATGAGTTTCTTGTCTGGAGATGTGTCCCACTAAAACATTAGGTTCCCTATGCGTGGAGTTCAGACTTACATTTCCTTATTTTTCATGCACTTTACCGCTTTTTTTAGGAAATGGTAAGAACCAAAGAGCAAGCCTTGAAATGGAATTATGAGGAAGCAAGCACAAGCCGAACAATGGCAATAGCAGAACCACCACCGCCACAACCACAAGTTGAACTTAATACAAGAAGAACAAGGGTCATCCGAGGCTTAACTCATGAACAATTGGCGCTTGTGGATATGTATAAGTCAGAGAATTTAATTGGAGGGAAATACTTTGATCTGAGCGTGCTAATGGAATTTGGGTTTGAAGACTTGTTGAATCGGTTGCTAAGACAACCGCAATTGATCAAAGTATTCGAATGGAGAGGACCGACATATACTCCGGTTACCTATGAGTTTCTTTCTTGAGATGTTGTC
>NC_044916.1:20425914-20465441 GCF_003576645.1 Ipomoea triloba | reverse complement strand
CTTGAGATGTGTCCCACTAAAACATTAGTTCCATATGCGTGGAGTTCAGACTTACATTTCCTTATTTTTTCATGCACTTTACCGCTTTTTTTAGGAATTATGTATAAGCCGAACAATGGCAATAGCAGAACCACCACCTCCACCACCACAAGTTGAACCTAATACAAGAGAAACAAGGGTCCTCCGAGTCTTAACTCATGAACAATTGGCGCTTGTGGATATGTATAAGTCAGAGAATTTAATTGGAGGGAAATACTTTGATCTGAGCGTGCTAAGGGAATTTGGGTTTGAAGACATGGTAAATCGGTTGCTAAGACAACCGCAATGGAGCAAAGTATTCGAATGGAGAGGACCGACATATACTCCGGTTACCTATGAGTTTCTTGCTTGAGATGTGTCCCACTAAAACATTAGGTTCCCTATGCGTGGAGTTCAGACTTACATTTCCTTATTTTTCATGCACTTTACCGCTTTTTTTAGGAAATGGGAAGAACCAAAGAGCAAGTCTTGAAAAGGAATTATGAGGAAGCAAGCACAAGCCGAACAATGGCAAGAGCAGAACCACCACCTCCACCACCACAAGTTGAACCTAATGCAAGAGGAACAAGGGTCCTCCGAGGCTTAACTCATGAACAATTGGCGCTTGTGGATATGTATAGGTCATAGACTTCAATTGGAGGGAAATACTTTGATCTGAGTGTGCTAAGGGAATTTGGGTTTGAAGACATGGTGAATCGGTTGCTAAGACAACCGCAATTGAGCAAAGTATTCGAATGGAGAGGACCGACATATACTCCGGTTACCTATGAATTTCTTGTCTGGAGATGTGTCCCACTAAAACATTAGGTTCCTTATGCGTGGAGTTCAGACTTACATTTCCTTATTTTTCATGCACTTTACCGCTTTTTTTAGGAAAAGGGAAGAACCAAAGAGCAAGCCTTGAAATTGAATTATGAGGAAGCAAGCACAAGCCGAACAATGGCAATAGCAGAACCACCACCGCCACAACCACAAGTTGAACCTAATACAAGAAGAACAAGGGTCCTCTGAAGCTTAACTCATGAACAATTGGCGCTTGTGGATATGTATAGGTCATAGACTTTAATTGGAGGGAAATACTTTGATCTGAGTGTGCTAAGGGAATTTGGGTTTGAAGACATGGTGAATCGGTTGCTAAGACAACCGCAATTGAGCAAAGTATTCGAATGGAGAGGACCGACATATACTCCGGTTACCTATGAGTTTCTTGTTTGGAGATGTGTCCCACTAAAACATTAGGTTCCTTATGCGTGGAGTTCAGACTTACATTTCCTTATTTTTCATGCACTTTACCGCTTTTTTTAGGAAATGGGAAGAACCAAAGAGCAAGCCTTGAAATGGAATTATGAGGAAGCAAGCACAAGCCGAACAATGGCAAGAGCAGAACCACCACCTCCACCACCACAAGTTGAACCTAATGCAAGAGGAACAAGGGTCCTCCGAGGCTTAACTCATGAACAATTGGCGCTTGTGGATGTGTATAAGTCAGAGAATTTAATTGGAGGGAAATACTTTGATCCGAGCGTGCTAAGGGAATTTGGGTTTGAAGACATGGTAAATCGGTTGCTAAGACAACCGCAATGGAGCAAAGTATTCGAATGGAGAGGACCGACATATACTCCGGTTACCTATGAGTTTCTTGCTTGAGATGTGTCCCACTAAAACATTAGGTTCCCTATGCGTGGAGTTCAGACTTACATTTCCTTATTTTTCATGCACTTTACCGCTTTTTTTAGGAAAAGGTATGAACCAAAGAGCAGGCCTTGAAATTGAATTATGAGGAAGCAAGCACAAGCCGAACAATGGCAATAGCAGAACCACCACCTCCACAACCACAAGTTAAACCTAATGCAAGAGGAACAAGTGTCCTCCAAGGTTTAACTCATGAACAATTGGCGCTTGTGGATATGTATAAGTCAGAGAATTTAATTGGAGGGAAATACTTTGATCTGATCGTGCTAAGGGAATTTGGGTTTGAAGACATGGTGAATCGGTTGCTAAGACAACCGCAATTGAGCAAAGTATTCGAATGGAGAGGACCGACATATACTCCGGTTACCAATGAGTTTCTTGTCTGGAGATGTGTCCCACTAAAACATTAGGTTCCCTATGCGTGGAGTTCAGACTTACATTTCCTTATTTTTCATGCACTTTACCGCTTTTTTTAGGAAATGGTAAGAACCAAAGAGCAAGCCTTGAAATTGAATTATGAGGAAGCAAGCACAAGCCGAACAATGGCAATAGCAGAACCACCACCGCCACAACCACAAGTTGAACCTAATACAAGAAGAACAAGGGTCCTCCGAAGCTTAACTCATGAACAATTGGCGCTTGTGGATATGTATAGGTCATAGACTTTAATTGGAGGGAAATACTTTGATCTGAGTGTGCTAAGGAAATTTGGGTTTGAAGACATGGTGAATCGGTTGCTAAGACAACCGCAATTGAGCAAAGTATTCGAATGGAGAGGACCGACATATACTCCGGTTACCTATGAGTTTCTTGTCTGGAGATGTGTCCCACTAAAACATTAGGTTCCTTATGCGTGGAGTTCAGACTTACATTTCCTTATTTTTAATGCACTTTACCGCTTTTTTTAGGAAATGGTATGAACCAAAGAGCAGGCCTTGAAATTGAATTATGAGGAAGCAAGCACAAGCCGAACAATGGCAATAGCAGAACCACCACCTCCACTACCAGAAGTTGAACCTAATACAAGAAGAACAAGGGTCATCCGAGGCTTAACTCATGAACAATTGGTGCTTGTGGATATGTATAAGTCAGAGAATTTAATTGGAGGGAAATACTTTGATCTGAGCGTGCTAAGGGAATTTGGGTTTGAAGACATGGTGAATCGGTTGCTAAGACAACCGCAATTGAGCAAAGTATTCGAATGGAGAGGACCGACATATACTCCGGTTACCTATGAGTTTCTTGTCTGGAGATGTGTCCCACTAAAACATTAGGTTCCCTATGCGTGGAGTTCAGACTTACATTTCCTTATTTTTCATGCACTTTACCGCTTTTTTTAGGAAATGGGAAGAACCAAAGAGCAAGTCCTGAAATGGAATTATGAGGAAGCAAGTACAAGCCGAACAATGGCAATAGCAGAACCACCACCTCCACCACCACAAGTTGAACCTAATACAAGAAGAACAAGGATCCTCCGAGGCTTAACTCATGAACAATTGGCGCTTGTGGATATGTATAAGTCAGAGAATTTAATTGGAGGGAAATACTTTGATCTGATCGTGCTAAGGGAATTTGGGTTTGAAGACATGGTGAATCAGTTGCTAAGACAACCGCAATTGAGCAAAGTATTCGAATGGAGAGGCCCGACATATACTCCGGTTACCTATGAGTTTCTTGCTTGAGATGTGTCCCACTAAAACAATAGGTTTCCTATGCGTGGAGTCAGACTTACATTTCCTTATTTTTCCTGAACTTTACCGCTTTTTTTAGGAATTATGTATAAGCCGAACAATGGCAATAACAGAACCACCACCTCCACCACCACAAGTTGAACCTAATAGAAGAGAAACAAGGGTCCTCCGAGACTTAACTCATGAACAATTGGCGCTTGTGGATATGTATAGGTCATAGACTTTAATTGGAGGGAAATACTTTGATCTGAGTGTGCTAAGGAAATTTGGGTTTGAAGACATGGTGAATCGGTTGCTAAGAAAACCGCAATTGAGCAAAGTATTCGAATGGAGAGGACCGACATATACTCCGGTTACCTATGAGTTTCTTGTCTGGAGATGTGTCCCACTAAAACATTAGGTTCCTTATGTGTGGAGTTCAGACTTACATTTCCTTATTTTTTCATGCACTTTACCGCTTTTTTTAGGAAATGGTATGAACCAAAGAGCAGGCCTTGAAATTGAATTATGAGGAAGCAAGCACAAGCCGAACAATGGCAATAGCAGAACCACCACCTCCACAACCACAAGTTAAACCTAATGCAAGAGGAACAAGTGTCCTCCAAGGTTTAACTCATGAACAATTGGCGCTTGTGGATGTGTATAAGTCAGAGAATTTAACTGGAGGGAATACTTTGATCCGAGTGTGGTAAGGAAATTTGGGTTTGAAGATATGGTAAATCGATTGCTAAGGCACCCACAATGGAGCAAAGTATTCGAATGGAGAGGACCGACATATACTCCGGTTACCTATGAGTTTCTTGCTTGAGATGTGTCCCACTAAAACATTAGGTTCCCTATGCGTGGAGTTGTAACACCCCGTAAATTCGTTCAAGCCTTTCGTTCGATAATTAATTCCTTGGGTAATTTAATTAATTCCAATTGGGCTAATTCTTTCAATTTTATATATATATATATATATATATTCCTTGAGCCTAATTTAATTATTCTAATCAAGAGCCCAATTAATTGAATTATTCTTGTAAGGGATTTTTATTCAATTTGGATCCTTACAATAGTTGTAATTAAATATTCCTACAAGCCCAACTTATTGATCTTATATTATATAATGTTCCTAAGACATTTCTATGGGCTTCCTTGATTCTAATTCCTATATTAATTATAAGGGGTGAATTCATTAGCCCAATTTGCTAGTCTTGTATATATATAATTAATTCTTGTAGCCATCATATTATATACTTAAGCCCAACTCATATTAAAGTCTTACACCCTAAATATTGTATGTATTCTTAGTATATATTTTAGAAGATCAAAACCCCTAAAAGTTTTCACTCCTCTTCCTCCCTCCCTATCACTTACACGCCATTTTCCATTCCTCTTGCACCAAAATTTGATCTCCATTTCCCTACAAGTTTTCAAGTAAAGATTGCTCTTTTATGTTTGCTTAGGAGTGGGTAAGTTCATCTAGCTAAGAATCCATCTTGTATTTTGTGTTTTTGATAGTCTTTTAAGCATATTCTTATAATGTTCTTTTGGGGTTCTTTGGGTAAAAGATGATCAAGGTGAAGGTGGGGCTTTGTGATCTTGCTTAGGGCTTGTTGGAGTTGGAGAAAGCTACTCAAGGTAACCACTATGTCCATCAAAACTATTTTTATTCACTCCTATTCTATATGATGTTCTTGGTGTTGGAAATCCTGAAAATTCTTTGTGATTAGCCTATTTTTGTTGGATCTATTTGTTGGATTTCATCTTGNGTATTCGGGTTCATTACCCCTGTGATTGGGTTCATTACCCCCGTGATTGGGTCGATGACCCCTGTGATTGGACTTAGGTCCCTGTGACTGGACTACGGTCCCTGTGATTGGGCTCATTACCCCGTGATTGGGTTCATTACCCCCGTGATTGGGTCGATTCACCCCTGTGATTGGACTTCGGTCCCCGTGATTGGGTTTTTACCCCTGTGTACTCGGCTTTTGTTTGGGGTCGGGTTCGATACGATGATTGGTGTGAGGTTTGGTGGTTGGTGTTGGGTTTTCCTTTCGGTTCTTTGGTTATGAGTCCTTGTTTATTCTGTTGATATCTCGTTGTTCTCAATTATGATTGATTGTTCCTTATGATTGTGTTCAGTTGGTATCTCGTTTGTGGATTCGTTATATATATATATATTCCTTGTTGGATATTGGCTTCGTTTGGATGAGTCTTGGTTCGTGATTCGTTCAGTTTATCATTGTTGAGTATCCGATTTGAACTATTGAACAGTTTGTTGGTGTTTATATTCTATATGGGTGTGTAAACCTATTTACAAACTTATATGTATATCTATACTTCCTTGCGGGTGTGAATGGTGGTTACTTAGCAGTCCTTTGCTAATGGTTCTTGTGTGTTTTCCAAGTTTGCCTTAAAGTCTATGCGTGAGCGCGATAGAGATACACCCGTATGAGGAGGCTTAGATAGTGGATATATTTTTTTAGATTTATGCTTTGGCCTGTGAGCCATTTGAGACTTTATAAACTCTTGACTAGTGTTTGGATGTTTTGAGACTTGACTTGAAGATTATCGTTTATACAGTTCAGTTTTTATGGTTAGCCTGTGCATCTAGGCTGTGTTATCTTACCTAGATGTGGCATGACGCCCCTTAGGTTTTAAATTCGCTTCCGCTATGTTCTGTTTGGTTGAGTTAGGCAGCTGTTGTGTTGAGATTTTATCTATCTCAGCCTGTGTGAGGTTGGGGGTGTCACAGGAGTTCAGACTTACATTTCCTTATTTTTCATGCACTTTACCGTTTTTTTAGGAAATGGGAAGAACAAAAGAGCAAGTCTTGAAATGGAATTATGAGGAAGCAAGCACAAGGCGAACAATGGCAATAGCAGAACCAACACCTCCACCACCACAAGTTGAACCTAACGCAAGAGTAACAAGGGTCCTCCGAGGCTTAACTCATGAACAATTGGCGCTTGTGGATGTGTATAAGTCAGAGAATTTAATTGGAGGGAAATACTTTGATCTGAGCAAGTCAGAGAATTTAATTGGAGGGAAATACTTTGATCTGAGCGTGTCAGAGAATTTAATTGGAGGGAAATACTTTGATCTGAGCGTGCTAAGGAATTTAATTGGAGGGAAATACTTTGATCTGAGCGTGCTAAGGGAATTTGGGTTAGGGAAATACTTTGATCTGAGCGTGCTAAGGGAATTTGGGTTTGAAGAATACTTTGATCTGAGCGTGCTAAGGGAATTTGGGTTTGAAGATATGATGAATCGGTTGCTAAGACAACCGCAATTGATCAAAGTATTCGAATGGAGAGGACCGGCATATACTCCGGTTACCTATGAGTTTCTTGTCTGGAGATGTGTCCCACTAAAACATTAGGTTCCCTATGCGTGGAGTTCAGACTTACATTTCCTTATTTTTCATGCACTTTACCGCTTTTTTTAGGAAATGGGAAGAACCAAAGAGTAAGCCTTGAAATGGAATTATGAGGAAGCAAGCACAAGCCGAACAATGGCAAGAGTAGAACCACCACCTCCACCACCACAAGTTGAACCTAATGCAAGAGGAACAAGGGTCCTCCGAGGCTTAACTCATGAACAATTGGCGCTTGTGGATGTGTATAAGTCAGAGAATTTAATTGGAGGGAAATACTTTGATCCGAGCGTGCTAAGGGAATTTGGGTTTGAAGACATGGTAAATCGGTTGCTAAGACACCCGCAATGGAGCAAAGTATTCGAATGGAGAGGACCGACATATACTCCGGTTACCTATGAGTTTCTTGCTTGAGATGTGTCCCACTAAAACATTAGGTTCCCTATGCGTGGAGTTCAGACTTACATTTCCTTATTTTTCATGCACTTTACCGCTTTTTTTAGGAAATGGGAAGAACCAAAGAGCAAGCCTTGAAAAGGAATTATGAGGAAGCAAGCACAAGCCGAACAATGGCAATAGCAGAACCACCACCTCCACCACCACAAGTTGAACCTAATGCAAGAGGAACAAGGGTCCTCCGAGGCTTAACTCATGAACAATTGGCGCTTGTGGATGTGTATAAGTCAGAGAATTTAATTGGAGGGAAATACTTTGATCCGAGCGTGCTAAGGGAATTTGGGTTTGAAGACATGGTAAATCGGTTGCTAAGACACCCGCAATGGAGCAAAGTATTCGAATGGAGAGGACCGACATATACTCCGGTTACCTATGAGTTTCTTGCTTGAGATGTGTCCCACTAAAACATTAGGTTCCCTATGCGTTGAGTTCAGACTTATATTTCCTTATTTTTCATGCACTTTACCACTTTTTTTAGGAAATGGGAAGAACCAAAGAGCAAGTCTTGAAATGGAATTATGAGGAAGCAAGCACAAGCCGAACAATCGCAAGAGCAGAACCACCACCTCCTCCACCACAAGTTGAACCTAATATAAGAGAAACAAGGGTCCTCCGAGGCTTAACTCAGGAACAATTGGCGCTTGTGGATATGGATAAGTCAGAGAATTTAATTGGCGGGAAATACTTTCATCTGATCGTGCTAAGGGAATTTGGGTTTGAAGATATGGTAAATCGATTGCTAAGACACCCGCAATGGAGCAAAGTATTCGAATGGAGAGGACCGACATATCCTCCGGTTACCTATGAGTTTCTTGCTTGAGATGTGTCCCACTAAAACATTAGGTTCCCTATGCGTGGAGTTCAGACTTACATTTCCTTATTTTTCATGCACTTTACCGCTTTTTTCAGGAATTATGTATAAGCCGAACAATGGCAATAGCAGAACCACCACCTCCACCACCACAAGTTGAACCTAATACAAGAAGAACAAGGATCCTTCGAGGCTTAACTCATGAACAATTGGCGCTTGTGGATATGTATAAGTCAGAGAATTTAATTGGAGGGAAATACTTTGATCTGATCGTGCTAAGGGAATTTGGGTTTGAAGACATGGTGAATCGGTTGCTAAGACAACCGCAATTGAGCAAAGTATTCGAATGGAGAGGACCGACATATACTCCGGTTACCTATGAGTTTCTTGCTTGAGATGTGTCCCACTAAAACATTAGGTTCCCTATGCGTGGAGTTCAGACTTACATTTCCTTATTTTTCATGCACTTTACCGCTTTTTTTAGGAAATGGGAAGAACCAAAGAGCAAGCCTTGAAAAGGAATTATGAGGAAGAAGCACAAGCAGAACAATGGCAAGAGGAGAACCACCACCTCCACCACCACAAGTTGAACCTAATGCAAGAGGAACAAGGGTCCTCCGAGGCTTAACTCATGAACAATTGGCGCTTGTGGATGTGTATAAGTCAGAGAATTTAATTGGAGTGAAATACTTTGATCCGAGTGTGCTAAGGGAATTTGGGTTTGAAGACATGGTAAATCGGTTGCTAAGACAACCGCAATGGAGCAAAGTATTCGAATGGAGAGGACCGACATATACTCCGGTTACCTATGAGTTTCTTGTCTGGAGATGTGTCCCACTAAAACATTAGGTTCCCTATGCGTGGAGTTCAGACTTACATTTCCTTATTTTTCATGCACTTTACCGCTTTTTTTAGGAAATGGGAAGAACCAAAGAGCAAGCCTTGAAAAGGAATTATGAGGAAGAAGCACAAGCAGAACAATGGCAAGAGGAGAACCACCACCTCCACCACCACAAGTTGAACCTAATGCAAGAGGAACAAGGGTCCTCCGAGGCTTAACTCATGAACAATTGGCGCTTGTGGATGTGTATAAGTCAGAGAATTTAATTGGAGGGAAATACTTTGATCCGAGCGTGCTAAGGGAATTTGGGTTTGAAGACATGGTAAATCGGTTGCTAAGACAACCGCAATGGAGCAAAGTATTCGAATGGAGAGGACCGACATATACTCCGGTTACCTATGAGTTTCTTGCTTGAGATGTGTCCCACTAAAACATTAGGTTCCCTATGCGTGGAGTTCAGACTTACATTTCTTTATTTTTATGCACTTTACTGCTTTTTTTAGGAAATGGTATGAACCAAAGAGCAGGCCTTGAAATGGAATTATGAGGAAGCAAGCACAAGCCGAACAATGGCAATAGCAGAACCACCACCTCCTCAACCACAAGTTAAACCTAATGCAAGAGGAACAAGTGTCCTCCAAGGTTTAACTCATGAACAATTGGCGCTTGTGGATGTGTATAAGTCAGAGAATTTAATTGGAGGGAAATACTTGTATCTGGGCGTGCTAAGGGAATTTGGGTGTGAAGACAGGGAGAATCGGTTGCTAAGACAACCGCAATTGATCAAAGTATTCGAATGGAGAGGACCGGCATATACTCCGGTTACCTATGAGTTTCTTGCTTGAGATGTGTCCCACTAAAACATTAGGTTCCCTATGCGTGGAGTTCAGACTTACATTTCCTTATTTTTCATGCACTTTACCGCTTTTTTTAGGAAATGGGAAGAAACAAAGAGCAAGTCTTGAAATGGAATTATGAGGAAGCAAGCACAAGGCGAACAATGGCAATAGCAGAACCACCACCTCCTCAAACACAAGTTAAACCTAATGCAAGAGGAACAAGTGTCCTCCAAGGTTTAACTCATGAACAATTGGCGCTTGTGGATGTGTATAAGTCAGAGAATTTAACTGGAGGGAATACTTTGATTCGAGTGTGCTTTGGGAATTTGGGTTTGAAGATATGGTAAATCGATTGCTAAGACACCCGCAATGGAGCAAAGTATTCGAATGGAGAGGACCGACATATACTCCGGTTACCTATGAGTTTCTTGCTTGAGATGTGTCCCACTAAAACATTAGGTTCCCTATGCGTGGAGTTCAGACTTACATTTCCTTATTTTTCATGCACTTTACCGCTTTTTTTAGGAAATGGGAAGAACCAAAGAGCAAGTCCTGAAATGGAATTATGAGGAAGCAAACACAAGCCGAACAATGGCAATAGCAGAACCACCACCTCCTCAACCACAAGTTAAACCTAATGCAAGAGGAACAAGTGTCCTCCAAGGTTTAACTCATGAACAATTGGCGCTTGTGGATGTGTATAAGTCAGAGAATTTAACTGGAGGGAATACTTTGATTCGAGTGTGCTAAGGGAATTTGGGTTTGAAGATATGGTAAATCGATTGCTAAGACACCCGCAATGGAGCAAAGTATTCGAATTGAGAGGACCGACATATACTCCGGTTACCTATGAGTTTCTTGTCTGGAGATGTGTCCCACTAAAACATTAGGTTCCCTATGCGTGGAGTTCAGACTTACATTTCCTTATTTTTCAAGCACTTTACCGCTTTTTTTAGGAAATGGGAAGAACAAAAGAGCATGTCTTGAAATGGAATTATGAGGAAGCAAGCACAAGGCGAACAATGGCAATAGCAGAACCAACACCTCCACCACCACAAGTTGAACCTAACGCAAGAGGAACAAGGGTCCTCCGAGGCTTATCTCATGAACAATTGGCGCTTGTGGATGTGTATAAGTCAGAGAATTTAATTGGAGGGAAATACTTTGATCTGAGCGAGCTAAGGGAATTTCGGTTTGAAGATATGATGAATCGGTTGCTAAGACAACCGCAATTGATCAAAGTATTCGAATGGAGAGGACCGGCATATACTCCGGTTACCTATGAGTTTCTTGTCTGGTGATGTGTCCCACTTAAACATTAGGTTCCCTATGCGTGGAGTTCAGACTTACATTTCCTTATTTTTCATGCACTTTACCGCTTTTTTTAGGAAATGGGAAGAAACAAAGAGCAAGTCTTGAAATGGAATTATGAGGAAGCAAGCACAAGGCGAACAATGGCAATAGCAGAACCACCACCTCCACCACCACAAGTTGAACCTAATACAAGAGAAACAAGGGTCCTCCGAGGCTTAACTCATAAACAATTGGCGCTTGTGGATATGTATAAGTCAGAGAATTTAATTGGAGGGAAATACTTTGATCTGAGCGCGCTAAGGGAATTTGGGTTTGAAGACATGGTGAATCGGTTGCTAAGACAACCGCAATTGAGCAAAGTATTCGAATGGAGAGGACCGACATATACTCCGGTTACCTATGAGTTTCTTGTCTGGAGATGTGTCCCACTAAAACATTAGGTTCCCTATGCGTGGAGTTCAGACTTACATTTCCTTATTTTTCATGCACTTTACCGCTTTTTTTAGGAAATGGGAAGAACCAAAGAGCAAGTCTTGAAATGGAATTATGAGGAAGCAAGCACAAGCCGAACAATGGCAAGAGCAGAACCACCACCTCCACCACCACAAGTTGAACCTAATACAAGAGGAACAAGGGTCCTCCGAGGCTTAACTCATGAACAATTGGCGCTTGTGGATATGTATAAGTCAGAGAATTTAATTGGAGGGAAATACTTTGATCTGAGCGCGCTAAGGGAATTTGGGTTTGAAGACATGGTGAATCGGTTGCTAAGACAACCGCAATTGATCAAAGTATTCGAATGGAGAGTACCGACATATACTCCGGTTACCTATGAGTTTCTTGTCTGGAGATGTGTCCCACTAAAACATTAGGTTCCCTATGCGTGGAGTTCAGACTTACATTTCCTTATTTTTCATGCACTTTACCGCTTTTTTTAGGAAATGGGAAGAAACAAAGAGCAAGTCTTGAAATGGAATTATGAGGAAGCAAGCACAAGCCGAACAATGGCAATAGCAGAACCACCACCTCCACTACCAGAAGTTGAACCTAATAAAAGAGGAACAAGGGTCCTCCGAGGCTTAACTCATGAACAATTGGCGCTTGTGGATGTGTATAAGTCAGAGAATTTAATTGGAGGGAAATACTTTGATNAAGAGCAAGTCTTGAAATGGAATTATGAGGAAGCAAGCACAAGCCGAACAATGGCAATAGCAGAACCACCACCTCCACTACCAGAAGTTGAACCTAATAAAAGAGGAACAAGGGTCCTCCGAGGCTTAACTCATGAACAATTGGCGCTTGTGGATGTGTATAAGTCAGAGAATTTAATTGGAGGGAAATACTTTGATCCGAGCGTGCTAAGGGAATTTGGATTCGAAAACAAGGTAAATCGGTTGTTAAGACAACCGCAATTGAGCAAAGTATTCGAATGGAGATGAGCGAAATATACTCCGGTTACCTATGAGTTTCTTGCTTGAGATGTGTCCAACTAAAACATTAGGTTCCCTATGCATGGAGTTCAGACTTACATTTCCATTATTTTTCATGCACTTTACCGCTTTTTTTAGGAAATGGGAAGAACCAAAGAGCAAGTCTTGAAATGGTATTATGAGGAAGCAAGCACAAGCCGAACAATGGCAATAGCAGAACCACCACCTCCACCACCACAAGTTGAACCTAATACAAGAAGAACAAGGGTCCTCCGAGGCTTAACTCATGAATAATTGGCGCTTGTGGATATGTATAACTCAGAGAATTTAATTGGAGGGAAATACTTTGATCTGAGCGTTTTAAGGGAATTTGGGTTTGAAGACATGGTGAATCGGTTGCTAAGACAACCGCAATTGAGCAAAGTATTCGAATGGAGAGGACCGACATATACTCCGGTTACCTATGAGTTTCTTGTCTGGAGATGTGTCCCACTAAAACATTAGGTTCCCTATGCGTGGAGTTCAGACTTACATTTCCTTATTTTTCATGCACTTTGCCGCTTTTTTTAGGAAATGGGAAGAACCAAAGAGCAAGCTTTGAAATGGAATTATGAGGAAGCAAGCACAAGCCGAACAATGGCAATAGCAGAACCACCACCTCCACAACCACAAGTAACAATGGCAATAGCAGAACCACCACCTCCACAACCACAAGTTGAACTGGCAATAGCAGAACCACCACCTCCACAACCACAAGTTGAACTGACAAATTTTGTTAGTATGGGGTGAGTGGATGATTGTGAAGGTATGGAGGGTGTTAGTGATAAAACGAAGAGTCATAAACTCCCCGAGTGTCGTATCTCTAGTGGATGACAAATAGGAGAATATACGGCTTTGTTATATGGGTTGGTTTGGAGTAACTCTTAAGATGGATCAAAGGGATTTTGATAAAAAGGATTTGTTAAAAGGATAAGGGATAGTGCAATAAAGAGATAAACAAAGGGAAATAAAAGCGGATGGGGCTAAGATGTCATGGAGATTGGTTAAAGATATAAAGTAGAGTATTGATTTCTATTGAGTCATGATTGAAGGAGCTCGACACATAGTCTTGAGTGGCGTCACACTCAAGCTCCCAATCCTCAGTCGGTTGGAGAATTTTATCAAACACCTTGTCTACAAGTTCCGTCTGGATCTCATCTTCTCAGATTGAGAGCGGGAGATGTGAGTAGTGGGCTACATCTCTTTGCGATATCTCGCCAAAGAGATGATCCTATACTCTTGAAGAGATCGGGGCCCTCGATCCAACAAGATCATACAAAAACATACACACAAATTCAACATTCCCCAAAGAAATCAAACTCATTATCAATTTAGATCATAAATACCAATCATCCATTCAATCTAGCCCCTATCCTAGGGATTAGCCTCTCATAAGCTTCAATATCATCAAAGCATCAAAATAGGAAAACATATCTACAAGAGCAATATATAAAGCAAACAACTTCAAGGAACAAGGAATAGTAAGAGGAAGCCAAAGAGAGAATCAATCTTTAATGTAAGAAGTTACCCAAAGATCTTCAAGGCTATGGAGATCTAGTTCTCTTCTCCCCCAAGAGCTTCTCCTCTTCCCTAATCCTATCTAAACCTAACCTAAAAGTGTAGAATGGAAATTGTGACAAAAGACTCCCTAAACCTAGCTGAAATACCCCTTAAATACTAAAACATCGCGCAGGTTTTCTGGTGCTGCCCCACGTCTGCCACACGCGTGTGGACTGGCGTGGGAGCTCTCTAGAATGATTCCACGCCAGCTCACACGCGTGTGAGGCTCGTGGGCGTGGATTCTTCATTTCGTTTCCTTTTGTTGTTTCCAGTTTGGTCTTTGTATGTTCCCATGTGGATTGATTCTTCCTTTCAATGGTTTTATGCTCCCTTTTGGTTGATTTCGGCCTTTATTCCTGTAGCATTCTTCAAAACACTCCACACAAGACTCATTTGCAATTTGTTAGTGAAATAGCACAAAAACACGTAATTGCACTCTTTAAGGCTTAATTTAAACAAGAAAACAACTTAACAAGTTATAGAAAAATAGGTACTTTTGGCGTCTATCAAAGTTTCCACACTTTAGATTGCTCGTCCACGAGCAAATTGTCAATTTAAAGACCTTCTCATTTAGATGCCAAAAGTATCTAAGCTAAAAGTACGCTCAGAGTTGCTCATTCATTCAAAATACAATCTACCAGGATATGTGAAATCCTTCACAATATCTTCAAGGAATGATACAAGTGTGCCATACACTGCTATGAATATTCAAACAAAGCAAAACCCCTCAAGGTCACAAGTTGGACAGTTAGTTAGTTTTCACAATTCCAAGCATACAGTCCGAAATTTCATTCACCTTTCATTGTGCAAGGGCCTTAAGCTGATCCCCCTAGTGGGAACGATGTACAAAACCTAATCAATAGGCCTCCCTTATCGCCAAAGCCCAACATAAAAGTAAGTGAAAATAGATCCATGGGCCTCTCTCCGCCAATGGCTTGGGCAGTTACTCATTTTTCTCACTTCCCAAGGTAACATCGTCAAGCAACCCGACTTCATATGGAGTTCCATGCGTTTTTCGAAGGCAGTGCAATGGGTGCTTGAATCCTAGCGAAGCGGCTTCCCTCATCTCAATTTTCTCATCTCCTAGGGCCATTTTATAGTGAACAACCGACTCCAGATAACATTTGTGTATTAGAAGACTATGGTTGTTCACCACCTAGCGAGATGGCTTTCCTCGTATCTTATCTCGGGGATTGGCCTTATTGCCTTTTCTACTCATTTCTCCAATTGACAACCCCTCATGCCTTTTTCTTAGGGGAACAGGGATATTTCACTCAATACTCACAGAAAGCTCTCCTTTTGCCCCATGTTCTATTCTATGATTATTCAATTCCGGGCTTCGCTTAATCTTATCTTTCTGAAATTAGGGGTTGCACACTCCCACTTCGAGAGATCCTTAACTAAGGTCTTTTCACAATATGAGGTGAATACCACACAAGCATGCAACTTTTCAAAAATTTTAAAGGTCACGGTGGGGGTACTTCCAAGGTTATTCAAAGAGTAAACTTTTTGACACAGATTTAGCATTCTTCGAAGATAGAATGAATAACAACACATGGTTGTGGTTTGATTATTTTTCGAACAAATGAGATAGAGCTCTTTAGTTAAAATATTTTATTAAGCACAGCTCTTTCCACACTTTAGACCAAACATCGTCCTCGATGTTGATTTAGAATATGATAAAAGAAGGAAACAACAAAACATGCATTTTTCCACACTTGAAGATGAAAACATGAGGTTTAAAGAATATATAAACAAGGGATAAGAGGTAGATGACCTAGTAAGCATCCCATGTCATACTGCTCCAAAGTGCTTGAATGGATGATTCTCATGTTCCTGCAACGAGATCTGCATGGAAGTATGGAGTCTACAAAAATAGGGAATTTCAACTTGGATGTTATTTTAACATAATAAAGTAAAGATATTAATAAAGCATGGTAAATAACGGGTTGCCTCCCGGTCAGCGCTACGTTTAACGTCTTTAGCCCGACGAAACTGTCATGAAGATTGTGCTACTCAGCGCTACGTTTTCTATAGTCGATACAGACTCTCCATCCAGTTATCTTTCTCGTAGGAATCAATTCCTTGTTATCATTTTTAGTGACTGTAATTCCTCCTTTCTTTGGTACCACGTGAGTTGGACTGACCCATGTGCTGTCCGAGATAGGATAAATCATTCCAACATCCATAAGCTTGATCACCTCGTTTTTCACGACTTCAAATGTATTCGGGTTAAGTCTACGCTGCGGTTGTGCCACAGGCTTGGATCCTTCTTCCAACAGAATTTTATGTGTGCAAATGGCCGGATTGATCCCTTTTAAGTCAGTCATTTTCCAACCTATTGCTTCCTTGTTTCTTTTCAGCACTGTTATCAGTTGTTCTTTTTGTCTCTCTGAAAGGTCTGTAGCAATAACAACTGGCAATTCTTCCCCTATTCCTAAATAGGCATACTCAAGATGAGCCAGTAGAGGTTTTAATTCTCCTTCATGCATTATTTCATCATCTTCTTTCCCGTTCCTATTTTCATCATCATATTCCCCTTTCAATTCATCAAATTCATCCCCGTCATTTCCAACCATTCCCTCCGAGACTTCTCCAATAGAGTTTATATTCTCAATAAATTCAGAAACGCAGTTATTATCAAGCAAATTAAAACGATCAACCTCTCGGTGTAACGCAATATGTAAAGAATTAAGTTCATGTTCAAAAGTATTTTCATTATTGCTCTTAGCACCTATGGGACATTCCCAGTTGAAATCATGCCTCTTAGCTTTAGGTATTTCGTATCATCACTATCTAAAGGATATTTCATTATTTTAGTCACATCGAAGCTAGCAAATTCGTCTCCTACACGAATAACAAGTTTGCCCTCTCCCACATCTATTAAAGCTCTAGCAGTTGCCAAGAAAGGTCTGCCCAAGATGAGAGGAATCTCTACATCTGGGTCCATATCTAGGATTACAAAATCTACGGGAAAAATAAATTTATCAACCCGGACTAAAACGTCCTCCACTATACCCCTGGGGTATTTAGTAGATCGGTCAGCTAACTGAATGCTCATGCGTGTGGGCTTAAGGGTTCCTAGCTTCAGCTGTCGATATAATGCGAAGGGCATTAGGTTGATGCTAGCACCTAGATCTGCCAGGGCTCTATTAAAAGTTGTTCCTCCTATATTGCAAGGTATAGTAAAGCTTCCAGGATCTTTTAATTTTCTAGGCACATTCTTATGCAATATAGCAGAACATTCCTCTCCTAGGACAATAGTAGCAGTTTCAGCTAATTTCTTTTTATTCGATAGAAGATCTTTAAGGAATTTGGCATACCTTGGCATCTCTCCAAGTGCATCGATGAATGGCATATCGACGTGTAATTGGCGTAGCATTTGTAGGAATTTTTCATATTTGGCATTATCAATATCGGTGCGGAATCTCTACGGAAATGGAAGTTTGGCTTTCGGCACAGGCGGTGGTTCTTGCATGATTTCCTTCCCCTTCCGAGAAGGTTGCGGTTGTATTTCTTCCTTCCTGAGTTCTTCTTCAATTGTTTGCTCGGCTTGTGTTGAATCAGTGATCTCTTCATTTTCCACTCTGGACTTTTCTATTGGGGTCGATTGCGGAGGAGGTGGAACAGTGTCTGGAAGTGCTCTTCCGCTTCTCAAAGTTATAGCATTTACGTTTGTTTCTCCTTGAGATTGGATCATTTCCATGATTTTTGCGAGAGTGCTTTCAACTGTTTGAAGAGGTGAAAGTGTCTCATGACGTAATTCTTGGATTTCTCCAAGCATTTCTTTGGTAATGGTCTCTTTAAGTCTGGCGTTCTCCTCCCTCGTTTCTCGGATGAAGTCATTCAGGCATTGCTCGAGGGTGATTTGACTGTTTCCAGGTGAAAGAGGCTGCATAGGAGGAGTAAAGGAATAGGCATACGCACAGGTTCCATCCACGTCCTCACCACGCGTGTGAGTCGGCGTGGAATTATTCCAGTGAGCTCCCACGCCAGCGCACACGCGTGTGGATCTCGTGGCAGGATCACAACTCGCGAAATTTTCAGAAGCTTGATGTTTTGGCTCGTCGGAATGCCTTTAAAGCCATGGTACACACTCCAATTCTTGTAGGACCAAAATGGGACCAACCTTTTGAGCTAATGTGCGACGCGAGCAATTTTGCAGTTGGAGTTGTGCTAGGGCAGAAAAATGACAAGAAATTTCAGCCTATTGCCTATGCTAGTTAAATGTTGACAAAGCCACAACAAGCCTACACCACGACCGAGAAAGAGTTATTCGCAATAGTGTTCGCATTGGATAAATTCATATCATATCTCTTAATGTCAAAGGTCATCATTCATACTGATCATGCGGCTATCAGATTCCTTATGTCTAAGCTTGAAGCAAAGCCGATACTGATCAGATGGATTTTGTTATTGCAAGAATTTGACGTGACTATTGTGGATCGTAAAGGAATTGAAAACAGTGTCGCAGATCATTTGTCAAGGCTGGAGAATGAAAAAGGACAAGATATGACTAGAGACGTGAACGAGTATTTTCCGGAGGAAAAATTGATGGGTCTCTATCTCACACCTTGGTACGCTGATCTGGCGAACTACCTGGTCGGGGGAGAACTACCAGAGTTCTTGAATACACATGCCAGGAGAAAATTAATATCAGAATCTCGATTTTATTTCTGGGACGAGCCGTATCTCTTCAAAGTGTGTGCTGATCAAATAATTCGACGTTGTGTAACAGAGGCTGAAGGACATGAAATTCTGGGAGAGTGCTACCGAATGGGCCATCACTCGGCAAACAGAACTGCAAGAAGAGTACTTGAAGTAGGATTCTATTGGCCCTCAATATTTCGGGACGCTCAAATTTGCGTAAGAAATTGTGACAAATGTCAACGGACTGGGAACATCACTGGAAAAGATGAGATGCCACAGAATTACATACTGGCATGCGAAATTTTTAATATATGGGGATTAGACTTTGCAGGACCATTTCCGGATTCCAAAGGTTTCAAATATATCCTTATAGCAGTGGATTACGTATCAAAGTGGGTTGAAGCAGAAGCACTTCGAAACAATGATGCCAAGAGCGTAACAAGATTCCTAAAGAAATTATTCACAAGGTTTGGAGTACCACGGATTGTCATTAGCGATAGGGGAACACACTTTCGGAATGTGCCTATGCGGAGATTACTTCAAAAGCAAGGCATACAACATTGGGGAGGAGTCCCGTATCACCCTCAGACTACCGGACAAGTTGAGAATGCAAATAGAGATATCAAGGCCATATTGGAAAAGACAGTGGCTCGGCATATGAAGGATTGGATTAACAAGCTTAGCGACGCGCTATGGGCTTTTCGAACTGCTTATAAGACGCCGATAGGGACTACTCCATACAGATTGGTATATGGCAACGCATGTCACCTTCCAGTTGAAATCGAGCATAAGGCGTATTGGGCCATCAAAAAGCTGAATGAAGATCTAACCATAGTAGGACAGGAGAGGATGTTTCAACTGAACGAATTGGAAGAATGGCGTTTGCTTGCCTATGAGACATCCAGATCTTACAAGGAACGATCAAAATTTTACCACGACATGCATATCAGGAAGAACAAAGAATTCAATGAAGGAGATAAGGTGTTGTTATTCAATTCCAGACTGCGACTCTTTCCTGGAAAACTCAACTCGCGATGGACGGGGCCATATATTGTTACAAAGGTTTTTCCTTATGGGACTTTAGATATCATGCATCCCGAGAAAAGAACCTTCAAAGTAAACGGCCACCAAGTCAAGAAATACTATGGGATGGAAAATGCGTAGGGGATAGTCCAGTGTTGCAGGCTAATACCCTGGGATGTTGAATAACAAAATTTTCATATCATTCTCATCGGGCTAAAGACGTTAAACGTAGCGCTGATCGGGAGGCAACCCGTTATTTACTTTGCTTTATTATTATCTTTATCTTATTCTGTCAAATAACCCTCCGAGTTGTGATTCCCTATTTTGTAGATTCTATATTTACATGCAAATCTCGTTGCAAGAACATGAGAATCATCCATTCAAGCATTATGAGCATTATGACGTGGGATGCTTACTAGGTTCTTTACCTCTTATCCCTTGTCTATTTATTATGTGAATCTCATGTTTTCATTTTAAAGTGTGGAAAAATGCGTGTTTTGTTGTTTCTTTGTTTTATTATATTCTAAGTCAACATCGAGGACGATGTTTGGTCTAAAGTGTGGAAAGAGCTGTGCTTGACTGAAAATATTTCTTAAACAAAGCTCTATCTCATTTGTTTGAAAGATAATCAAGCCACAAGTATGTGTTGTTATTCATTCTATCTTTGGAGAATGCTAAATCTGTGCCAAAAAGTTTCCTCTTTGAATAACCTTGGAAGTACCCCTATCTTGACCTTTAAAAATTTGAAAAATTTGCATGCTTGTGTGGTATTCGCCTCTTATTTTGTAAAGACCTTAGTTAAGGATCTCTCGAAGTGGGAGTGTGCAACCCCTAATTTCAGAAAGATAAGTCAAGCGAAGCCCTGAATTGAATAATCATAGAATAGAACATGGGGCAAAAGGAGAGCTTTCTGTTGAGCATTGAGTGAAATATCCCTTATCCCAAAGTAAAAGGCATGAGGGGTTGTTCGGAGAAAAGAGTAGAAAAGGCAAAAAGGCCAATCCCCGAGATAAGATACGAGGAAAGCCATCTTGCTAGGTGGTGAGCAACCATAGTTTTCAAAATACATAAATGTTATATTTGGAGTCGGTTGCTCACAATAAAATGACCCTAGGAGATGAGAAAATTGAGATGAGGAAAGCCGCTTCGCTAGGGTTCAAGCACCCATTGCACTGTCTTCGAAAAAGCGCAGAGCTCCATGTGAAGTCGGGTCGCTTGATGATGTTATCCTAGGAAGTGAGAAGAATGAGTTACCGCCCAAGCCACTGGCGGAGAGAGGCCCATGGATCTATTTTCACTTACTTTTATGTTGGGCTTTGGCGATAAGGGAGGCCGATTGATTAGGTTTTGTACATCGTTCCCACTAGGGGGATCAGCTTAAGGCCTTCGCATAATAAGAGGTGAATGAAATTTTGGACTGCATGCTTGATATTGTGAAAACAAATTAACTGTCCAATTTGTGACCAACAGGGGTTTTGCTTTGTTTGAATATTCATAGCAGTGTATGACACATTTTTATCATTCCTTGAAGATATTGTGAAAGATTTCACATCTCCTGGTAGATTGTGTTTTGAATGAATGTTTATCATTGAGCATATCTTTAGCTTAGATACTTTTGGCATCAAAATGAGAAGGCTTTGAATGTATAATTTGCTCGTGGATGAGCAATCTAATGTGTGGAAACTTTGATAGACGCCAAAAGTACCTAATTATCTAGAACTAATTAAGTTGATTTCTTACCAAAACAAAGTCTTGAAGAATGCAATTACGTGTTTTCATGCTATTTTACTAACAAATTGTAAAAGAGTTCTGTGTGGAGTGTTTTTAAGGATTCCCACAGGAATAAAGGCTGAAATCAACCAAAGAGAGCATAAACCAGTAAAAGGAAGAATCAAGCCACACGGGAGCACACAAAGACCAAACTGGAAATAACAAAAGAGACGAAAACGAAGAAACCCACGCCCACGAGCACCACCACGCGTGTGAGCTAGCGTGGAATCATTCCAGTAAGCATCCACGCCAGTCAACACGCGTGTGAGCAGGCGTGGGCGGACACCAGAATCCTGCGCAATGTTTTAGTATTTAAGGGACATTTCAGCTAAGAGGAGGGAGTCTTTTGTCAATTTTTCACTTCTCACTTTAAGTTAGGGTTAGATAGGATTAGGAGAAGGAGGAAGAGCTCCTTGGAGAAGGGAACTTGGATCTCCATAACCTTGAGATCCTTTGGGTAACATCTTTCACTAGAACTTGTTTTCTCTTTGGACTTCTCTTACTTTTCCTTTTCCTTAAAGTTATTTGCTTTTTATCTTGATCTTGTAAATATGCTTTTCTATTTGAATAAGATGATGTTGTTAAAGCCTATGAAGGGCTAATCCCTAGGATAGGGGCTAGGTAGAATGGAGATTTGGTATTCATGATCTAATCTATGAATGAGTTTGATTTCTTTGGGAATGTTGAAATTGTGTGTATGTTTTGTATGATCTTGTTAGATCGAGGGCCCCGATCTCTTCAAGAGTATAGGATCATCTCTTTGGCGAGATATCGCAAAGAGATGTAGCCCACTACCCACATCTCCCGCTCTCAATCTGAGAAGATGAGATCCGGAGGGAACTTGTAGACAAAGTGTTTGACAAAATTCCCCAACCGACTGAGGATTGGGAGCTTGAGTGTGACGCCACTCAGGACAATGTTCCAAGCTCCTTCGACCATGACTCAATGGAAAACAATACTCTACTTTACACCTCGAACCAATCTCCACGATACTCTAGCCCCCACCCGCTTTTATATACATTTATTTACCTCAGATCGTATCAACCTTTGCACCCTTACCACTTTAATTCAACAATCTCTACATGTTCGACCTTAGTGTTATCCAAACAACTGAAGATAGGAAATCCGTATATTCTCTAATTTGCCATCCGCGAGAGACACGACACTCGGGGAGTTCATGACTATTCGTTTTACCACCCTCCACATTCACTCACACCGTACACACAACATTAGTTCCCATTCGCCATCCTTGAGAGACAAGACACTCGGGGAGTCTTGACTCTTCGTTTTATCACTTCCACACTTATCCACCTCACCGCAAAATACTTCCTTCAAAATGGCGCCGTTGCCGGGGATGGCAAACGGTTCTTGAATTGTGTTGACATCTTTGAAGTAGATTTTTAAGAGTTCTTGAATTGCTTTCTTTTTGTTTGTTTTATTTTCTTATTTTTGTTACTTGATTAGAGAAGTGAGCTTATTTATCTTGAACATATCCTTGCTCACTTGCAACTAGTTTCAGTTGCAAATATTTGTTGTTTGTTAAGCTTTGCGCAGGAAATTTTCTACAATCAATCCATTGAAGCTTACAATGAGTGTTTATCTGTATTCCCATGGTTACCCATACCATGGAAGACCACACACAAGAAACATTCCACCTCAAACCTATGAACAACACCCACAGTACTATCCAAATCCTTATTTATACCCACCATCCCAATATACATACCCACCTTACCCGAGCACTTTCACTTATCCTAACTATGAACCATATCCTTATGCTACATCCTCTATGCTTAATTATGAGAGAACTGAGAAACCTACATACCAAAATGGAGAGGAATCCCTTAGTTCTATAGCGGAGAGTATTAACAACCGACTTATTCAAGTCATGAAGGAGATTGATCCAAGTTGTGAATCGGCATTAAAGGCCATATCATGAGTTTCTAAGTTTTTAGTTGAAGGTTTTGAATAGATTTATGGTTATGTTCCTGCTAAGTCTCAAATAATCTCTAACATGTAGAGAAGTTAGGAGGTGGTTCGAGAGTCTTGTTGTCATGCCCCGGAGAGGCTTTTAGTTTTCTCTCACCTTTGGTCCTAATTCTCCACTGCTTTTAGAGACTCCCCGATTTGGTATCAGAGCCAGCCATATCTCTTTATTCAAAACCTTCATATTTCCTAAATATGTCTTCCTCTTCAGCTTCTACATCCACATCTATTGTACCTAGCCGTTCTTCTTTTTCATTAGAAAAACCTCACTTCAAAAAATCTCTCTCTTCTAAGATGGATTATCTCTATGAGATAAATTATCTTAAAGAGGACCAAAAAATAGAAGAAACCCACCTGCCCCTTCTGAATCCATACTCTGCTTTCAATAAAAGAAACCAATCCAATCTTCTGGTTAAATCCCTTAAAGCTATTTACCAGAAACGGTCTTTAGTTCCCAAAGAATACATCTCAGCCTCAGCCATGAGCAGATGTCCCATATATTCCACCCACCAAGAACAGTTCATTACTCTTGAAATCCCTGATGAATTCCCGGCCATTTGGAGGAGAGAAGGATATACCCATATCCACTTTGGAGCAATCCGCTTTGCCATAACCTATCATGGCAGAAAGGGTCAACCCGTAGTTGCCAAGCTATGTCTCCTTGATTCCAGGTACTTAGAGTACCAACATGCATTGATAGCCACTATGGAAGTCACACTTGATTCTGGCACTGTCTGTGCTACTGTTTACCCAAATTTTAACGTATCCTTAGAAGATCCACATCTTCTAGATATGTTTAAAATTCAAGTCCATATTGTTGGAGCTAAGCATGCTGAGCAAGATGCTATTGAAGCTACTGTCCACTACCAGATGTCTTATCGATTGCAAGACCATGCCTTCGATATGAAAATTCCAGGAGGAGGAGAAGCTCTCATCCTAGTCACTGATGAACAGAAAAATGTTACCTGCACTAAGGTTCCCAGAAGATGTACAAAAGAGGAGTTGATCCAAGTCATCCCTGACACTTGGATATCCAACTATGAGAAGCTGCACCAGAACAGAAGGCCAATCGAATCCAACGAGGCTACCATCAGCAGGCGAAAAGATGGTACCGTTGGAATCTCATTCAATCATGCTCATCTAAAAAGAACAGAATTTCTACCATCCATCAATATGGTAGAAGAGGCTAGAGAAAGACAAGAGGAGCATGTCCAGGAGATCCTTGACTATGACCTAGACGATGATGATGCAGAACCAGTTTTCCTTGGTTACGGAAAAACAGGAATGAGTGAAATTGTTCATTCGTTCGACCAACTTGGTAAACCAGTTTTCTGGTTTAAGGATCCCATCTCAAATCTCAAACCAGTTTTCTGTTCATTCGTGCACTAGTGATTTGAGATGGGATCCTTAAACCAGAAAACTGGTTTACCAAGTTGGTCGAACGAATGAACAATTTCACTCATTCCTGTTTTTCCGTAACCAATGAAAACTGGTTCTGCATCATCATCGTCTGGGTCATAGTCAAGGATCTCCTGGACATGCTCCTCTTGTCTTTCTCTAGCCTCTTCTACCATATTGATGGATGGTAGAAATTCTGTTCTTTTTAGATGAGCATGATTGAATGAGATTCCAACGGTACCATCTTTTCGCCTGCTGATGGTAGCCTCGTTGGATTCGATTGGCCTTCTGTTCTGGTGCAGCTTCTCATAGTTGGATATCCAAGTGTCAGGGATGACTTGGATCAACTCCTCTTTTGTACATCTTCTGGGAACCTTAGTGCAGGTAACATTTTTCTGTTCATCAGTGACTAGGATGAGAGCTTCTCCTCCTCCTGGAATTTTCATATCGAAGGCATGGTCTTGCAATCGATAAGACATCTGGTAGTGGACAGTAGCTTCAATAGCATCTTGCTCAGCATGCTTAGCTCCAACAATATGGACTTGAATTTTAAACATATCTAGAAGATGTGGATCTTCTAAGGATACGTTAAAATTTGGGTAAACAGTAGCACAGACAGTGCCAGAATCAAGTGTGACTTCCATAGTGGCTATCAATGCATGTTGGTACTCTAAGTACCTGGAATCAAGGAGACATAGCTTGGCAACTACGGGTTGACCCTTTCTGCCATGATAGGTTATGGCAAAGCGGATTGCTCCAAAGTGGATATGGGTATATCCTTCTCTCCTCCAAATGGTCGGGAATTCATCAGGGATTTCAAGAGTAATGAACTGTTCTTGGTGGGTGGAATATATGGGACATCTGCTCATGGCTGAGGCTGAGATGTATTCTTTAGGAACTAAAGACCTTTTCTGGTAAATAGCTTTAAGGGATTTAACCAGAAGATTGGATTGGTTTCTTTTATTGAAAGCAGAGTATGGATTCAGAAGGGGCAGGTGGGTTTCTTCTATTTTTTGGTCCTCTTTAAGATAATTTATCTCATAGAGATAATCCATCTTAGAAGAGAGAGATTTTTTGAAGTGAGGTTTTTCTAATGAAAAAGAAGAACGGCTAGGTACAATAGATGTGGATGTAGAAGCTGAAGAGGAAGACATATTTAGGAAATATGAAGGTTTTGAATAAAGAGATATGGCTGGCTCTGATACCAAATCGGGGAGTCTCTAAAAGTAGTGGAGAATTAGGACCAAAGGTGAGAGAAAACTAAAAGCCTCTCCGGGGTATGACAACAAGACTCTCGAACCACCTCCTAACTTCTCTACATGTTAGAGATTATTTGAGACTTAGCAGGAACATAACCATAAATCTATTCAAAACCTTGAGACTTAGCAGGAACATAACCATAAATCTATTCAAAACCTTCAACTAAAAACTTAGAAACTCATGATATCTATTCAAAACCTTCAACTAAAAACTTAGAAACTCATGATATTTTGCAAACTGGGAAATTTTATATTTCAAACTGCGATATTTTACAACAAACTGGGAAATTTTATATTTCAAACTGCGATATTTTACAAGGCAAACTGAACCTCCTTTTATAGGGATCAAGGATGGTTCTCGAAATACAATACAGCTGTTTACAATTATTACAATACATGTGGCCGACAAAGTGTGATGGCCTTCTTGACATAAAGTAAAGCTACCTTTTAATAAAGTTGTCTAATTCATACAACACGCCAAACTGATAAGATAACGCTGACATGACCCTGTCAGGACGGGGATCTTATCCTTGAAGATAAGATTTTTTGTTGCAGATGAGATTTGCCTTGCTGGAGAGATAAGATCAAATCTTATCCTTCACTCATGAATCTCTTTCCTTTCCAGTTTTGTGGGTTCCAATCTGGTTGTTTTGTCTTCATGACCATCCATTCTCCATGAAATTGAAGATCCATTACAGAGTCTTCGTCTGATGCTGTGTCGCTTTCTGTGGAGTAGCTAGAGTAGCTGGGGTAACCCATGTAGTTAACCCATTCTTGCCTATCCATACCAGATTGCCTTCTCTTCGTTCTCCAAACATCCTTGTTCCACTGGCTCTTGTGTTCTGGCCTTTTCTTTTGAGACTTTTGAGCATAAGCTTTCTCAATCTTTTCGACTTCTTCAAGCACTGAATCTATATCATCAAGGTTCCAAGGGTCTTGTGACCAGATATCTTCCTTCTGAGTCTGGTTTAGCTCATAGTAGTACTGGTTTTTTGCTGACTTGATCTTTTCATGGTAAATCTCATCATCTTGTCTCACATCTGGCTGAATTCCTTCTCTGGGCCAAATCTCTTTTGGAATGACCTTGTTCTGGGCGAAAATGTACCTCTGAAATTCTGGATAGTCTTCTTCTCGGACTATGATAGATTCCATGTGCTGCTCATAAATCTTCATAAATGGTTCTGCATGTCCTTCTAAAAATCTGGATACCCATGCTGTGACTTCCCTATGCAGATGAACTGTGAAAAATTCTGGACCATCTTGGCATAACTTCTTCCAGTATTTTAATGGATAAAACCAAGTTAAGAATTTTATTAAATCTTTCTCAACAGAAAGATCTAACTCTTTTCTTAAGCTAGGCCTGTGGAACTCCATTAAAATATGATATTCATGGCATAAATACCAAAATATCCAATTTAACTCTTCTGGCCAATCCTGAACTTGAGCAATAAAGATTTGAGCAAATGGATATTTAGGGTGAATACCATATGGTTGTAACATATGACCTCCATAGTATCTGAACAATCTGACTTCCCAATCTGTTCTTCTTTCTTCAAGGTATTCATGGCTCCATGGGAACTGGTTGACATCAATGTCTGGTGGAAAATCTGCATTTGATGAAGTGCTCTGGCTGGAACTTCTTTCATTGAACATATAGACTTCATAGAGCTTGGACTGGAACTGGAGTTGAGGAACTTGCTGTGGCCTGGATAAAAAGTCTGCAACCACATTCTTCTTTCCTGGAATATGGCGAACATCATAGTTGTATCTAGAAAACCATTGTTGCCATCTTAGAGCTTGAGCTTGTGGAATTTCTTTCCTCTTGAACTGCAACATTTTTGGAAAAGCTGACATGTCTAACTCAATAAGAAACTTATAACCGATCAAATGAAAATTAAATTTTTTAATTCCATTTTTCACGGCTAAAATCTCTTTATAAGTGGAGTGGTAATGAAGTTCTGCATCTTTGAATCTACCACTGGAGTAGCCGCAAACAAGCCTCTTTCCTTTGACTTCCTGTAGGAGTATTGCTCCCCAATAGTAATCACTGGCATCTGTTTGTAGAATTCTGAGTCCTTCACCTGCTGGAATGTGCAATGGTGGTAATTCCTTGGTGTGCTCCTTCATCCATCGGATTGCCTTGGTTTGTTCTATGCTCCATTTTGGTGGTGACTTTTTCAACATCTTGGTGAGAGTGCTAACATGAGGGGCTATGTTGGGAACAAAATCTCGGATATAATTAATTATACCAAGAAATTGTTGAACTTGCTGCTTTGTGAGGTTTTCATCAGGAAATTTGAGTAACTCCTGAGCAATATGCCTTCCTGGTTGAAACTTTCCCTGGTCAATATCCATGCCTAAAAACTGGATCTTCTGCTGGGCTAGTAACATCTTCTTTTCGGATAACATGATTCCAAATTTTTGGCATATCTCCATGAATTGTTTGATCAGCTGGATGTGTTCTTCCATGGTCTTACTGAATAGTAAGATGTCATCGATGTAAATAAGGGCTTTGTCAAGAATTGGCTCAAAGATCTTGGTCATCACTTTCTGGAATTCACTGGGTGCAATTTTGAGACCAAAAGGCATTACCTTCCATTCAAGATGATATCCTGGGATACAAAAGGCTGTCTTGTATCTTTCTTCTGGCTTGATTCCTATCTGCCAAAATCCTGCTTTGAGATCGAACTTTGAAAACCATTGGGCTCCTGGGAGATATGAGAACATCATAGATCTCCTTGGTAATGGAAATTTGACATCTTTGAGACATTGATTCAAGGGTTGATAGTTGATAACAAGTCGTAACTTTCCCCTTGCTTGTTCTGCTCGCTTGTTCACATAGAATGCTTCACATGCCCATGAGGACTTGGATTCTGTGATTAATCCTAACTTCTGCAACTCCTTACACTCTTGAACCGCCATTTTGAGATGTTGAGGATTCATTCCTGAGTGGCTGGCTTTGGTGGGGTTGGTCACCTTTCCTTCTTTGAATGGAAGTTCAATAAAGAACTCTTCTCTGGTCCATAGGGGCTTACTGTGTTTTTTCATGAATTCGTCATGAGAATCTGCACATAATTGCTCCACCAATTGTTGCTTGATCTGGGTGATGGTATCCATGAAGTTGAGTTGCCACATTCTGTAATCTTCTTCATAGGGCTTGAAGTAGGGGCCTTTGCTAATTCCTCGTGATTGAACCAATACCTTCATCATCTTGAAAGCATCAAATCCTAATAGCAAATCCCTTCTTGGAAGGCCACATCCAAGAACATGAATTTGGATCTTGCAGTTAGGAAGTATGCTAATCTCCAATGGTTCCTTCGTCTCTAATCCTGCATCAAAATCATCTCCAAATGCTGATGTAAGACGTTTCTGGGATGGTCTCCATGCCTCTTGAGGTAACAGCTTTGGGTTCATCATTGAGAACTGAGCTCCAGTATCAACAAGGGCTATGGCATCGAATGGCTTGCTTGACCGGTGCTTGATCTGTACTTTCACATGGGGTGCTTTGAACTCTTCATCTTCTTTTATCCCAAAATTGTATGAGATAAAATCTTCTTCCGGAACTTCATCTTCTATGGAAAAGATTGTTTCTGCTGAAGGTTCGTCTTCTGGGCTGAGATAGCCATCCAAGTCTTCTTCGGCGATATCGTCATCAATAAGAGACATGATTTCCGATATCATTTTAGCCGCTTGCTTCTCCTTGCAATCTTTGGCGTAGTGTCCTGGCGCCGCTTGCTTCTCCTTGCAATCTTTGGCGTAGTGTCCTGGCTTTCCACAAATCTCCTTGCAATCTTTGGCGTAGTGTCCTGGCTTTCCACAAACAACCTTGCAATCTTTGGCGTAGTGTCCTGGCTTTCCACAAACAAAGCAGCAATCTTTGGCGTAGTGTCCTGGCTTTCCACAAACAAAGCACTTGTTAGATGCTTTATTTCCTCTCTTTTTTGGTTGTGCTTTCTGGTTCTGGGATTTTCTGAAATATCTCCTCCTTGGCTTCCATCCGATTCTCCTGGTGTTTTGAGGATTCTTCCTGAACCGAGTGAAATTTCTCCTTCTTACTCTGGGTTTGTCTCCACACACTCCATTGCATGAGGATCCTATTATGAGATTTGGCTTCTGGCATGCTTTGGAAAGTATTGATTCATGCTTTCTCAAGGTCTGGAACTTGTGGTGGATCTGGCAAATATTGTCTAGGCTTTCAAATATTGCTTGCCTAATCTGCCCAGTTGAAAGATGTGTTATGGATCCATGATTCTTTTTGATAAGTTGATCTGTACTGTCTGCCAGCAGGGGTGGTAAGGATGAAACAAAAGCTTGCTTGAGATTGTTGTCAAATCCCAGAAAATAGAAAACTTTTGTCATCCTTTTGAAGTGTTCCTCTAAATGCCTTTTCTCATAAGACAGGCACTTCATTCTGAAAAACTCTGTTCTCTTCTGTTCTACTTCATCTTCATGTTTACCCAGAAATATGAAGTAAATCATTGAAACGGCTTCCTGGAGAGGTAGTCCTAAGAACATCATCTTGAATGCTCCATCTGCTTTAGACCACCAATCTTTAAGAATTCCGGTGAACTTTGCTGTAAATTCCATCAGGATTTTGAAAGTATCTCGTTCTACTAAATTCCTAGTAGTCATCCATGTGTGGAACTCAGCAAACTTCTCTCCCCACTTTTCTGGTGATAAATCATCAATTGTAAAGAATTGATAATTTACTCCTTTGTGCATCACCATTTTCGTGGCATTTTCAACACCAAAGTATTCTTCCTCTGTATGACCCATTGGTTGATCAGCAGGTTGTTGAGTTGTGTATCCACCAGTTGATGATTCTGCCGGATCTGCCATAAATGCAGGGTTTTCCGACTCCTCGGAATCTTCTCCTTCTGGATCTGTATATCCTTCTGATTCTGACTGAGTTGCTTCAGATTGGTAGCCAGATTCTTCTGATATTTCTCCAGTACTATAAGCTTCCATGACTGGTAGATTTCTCTCAAGTGGGTCTGGACCTTTGATAACAGAATCAAAAAGATCCTTATCTGTGATTGTTTCATGGAGCATCATTTGGGTTGTATTTGGGGTTGTATTTGGTGGAGGGTACAGGTCATTTGATTTTGAGGATATAATTGGCTGGGACGGAGTGGTAGTTTGTTCTGAAATGGTGAAAGGTCTAAAAACTTGCTGGTGTAAAGGGTGAGATGGATTTCTAATTTTCCAAGCAGAGGACAATCTTGTTTGAGAATCAGGTTGGGCTTGAGATGTGGGTAAAGGCAAAGTTGGTTGTGGTGGGGGTTGTGGATACTTTTCTTTAGGCTTACTTCTCCTATGGTACTCATCTAGAATGGAAAAGTCTGTAGGAGGAAACATAGGGTTTCCAGACTGGAACGACGAACTTGTTAAGGAACTGGTTTGGTAAAATGGTGTTGGAGTAGAGGTAGCTGGGTATTTTTGGGGTGTTTCAAACAAATTGGGTTGGTAAGGTTGTTTGGGCCTGATCTCGGATCTCAACTGATCTATCATGCTCCGGATAGAAGCAGTTTCGTTGGCTTGGTACTGAAAATGGGCTTGAAGGGATTGACCATAAGAAGGTCTCTCAAAAGGGATCTGCTCCAATCTTTTCTCCAAAATCTGGATCCTTGAGTCAATCTTTGAATAGTATTCTCCAGATTTGTGGCTTAGCTCAACAAGATTGTTGGAAATTGATTTGAGGGTGCGGTTTTGAGCTAAGGCGTTCTCCGTTTGCCAGTTTAAAGTCTGCTCAATGGATGGTTGTCCTCTTAACTGGCCTGTTGGTAATACTTCATTAGGAGCTGGGATCTTTGGTGCATGCATACAACCTCCTCGCTGAAAACTTTCCAAAGGGGGAAAATCTTCCTCATAGGACTCTGAGATCACCATTGCTGGGATGGCTGGTGAAACTGGTACTATTGTGGGCTCCTTTCTTAAGTACTCTTGATCATAGCACTTAAGAGCTTTCTTTTTTCTTTGCAGGGGCACAGGTGGTGGTAGTGGTGACGGCGGATCTTCATCATCACTATCATCCTTCCTTCTAGAGGGCTTGCAGCTGGGTCTCTTCTGTGGCTCCTTTGTTGGGAGTTCAAAGCACCCCATGTGAAAGTACAGATCAAGCACCGGTCAAGCAAGCCATTCGATGCCATAGCCCTTGTTGATACTGGAGCTCAGTTCTCAATGATGAACCCAAAGCTGTTACCTCAAGAGGCATGGAGACCATCCCAGAAACGTCTTACATCAGCATCTGGAGATGATTTTGATGCAGGATTAGAGACGAAGGAACCATTGGAGATTAGCATACTTCCTAACTGCAAGATCCAAATTCATGTTCTTGGATGTGGCCTTCCAAGAAGAGATTTGCTATTAGGATTTGATGCTTTCAAGATGATGAAGGCATTGGTTCAATCACGAGGAATTAGCAAAGGCCCCTACTTCAAGCCCTATGAAGAAGATTACAGAATGTGGCAACTCAACTTCATGGATACCATCACCCAGATCAAGCAACAATTGGTGGAGCAATTATGTGCAGATTCTCATGACGAATTCATGAAAAAACACAGTAAGCCCCTATGGACCAGAGAAGAGTTCTTTATTGAACTTCCATTCAAAGAAGGAAAGGTGATCAACCCCACCAAAGCCAGCCACTCAGGAATGAATCCTCAACATCTCAAAATGGCGGTTCAAGAGTGTAAGGAGTTGCAGAAGTTAGGATTAATCACAGAATCCAAGTCCTCATGGGCATGTGAAGCATTCTATGTGAACAAGCGAGCAGAACAAGCAAGGGGAAAGTTACGACTTGTTATCAACTATCAACCCTTGAATCAATGTCTCAAAGATGTCAAATTTCCATTACCAAGGAGATCTATGATGTTCTCATATCTCCCAGGAGCCCAATGGTTTTCAAAGTTCGATCTCAAAGCAGGATTTTGGCAGATAGGAATCAAGCCAGAAGAAAGATACAAGACAGCCTTTTGTATCCCAGGATATCATCTTAACCCTCCATCAAACCATCAACCTGAGAGACATTGGTATTCTCATTCTTACACCAATACTAGCTATTCACCCCCACCACAACAAAATGATAAATATTTCTATGAAGCACCACTTTTTGCTAAAAATTCCACCCAACTTATACCATCTTATGAGTACCTTCCACCGGTCAATGATGAAATCCAAATCTTGAAAGAAAAAGTAGACATGTTCATACAAATGGCCCAGGAAGATACCATCAATCTAAGAAATGAGATTAGAAGCGAAATGAAGAAGAACCTTGTCGCTCTTCATGAGGAAGGACTTCCACTGGATGAAATCGAGACCAAAATGCTGTCAATGTCGGAGGAAATCATGAGGAGAATGCTACCAATGGTTGACAATCCTGTCACAAATTACCACCCGACAATGGGGCCCAACCGGTGAGAGAATGACAAGATGGAAAAGACAATTAATGATGAAGAGGTGAGTGTCAAAGGATGCACAGAACTTGAGACCCCAGTACTCCAAGAAGTTTCAACTCTTGAGTTGAACACGCAACAATGGGGAGAGATTGAGAGTGAAGACGAGGATAATATTGAGATCATGTGGGAAGAAGAAAACCCCGCCAGAAAGCACAACCAAAAAAGAGAGGAAATAAAGCATCTAACAAATGCTTTGTTTGTGGAAAGCCAGGACACTACGCCAAAGATTGCAAGGAGAAGCAAGCGGCTAAAATGATATCGGAAGTCATGTCTCTTATTGATGACGATATCGCCGAAGAAGACCTGGATGGCTATCTCAGCCCAGAAGACGAACCTTCAGCAGAAACAATCTTTTCCATAGAAGATGAAGTGCCGGAAGAAGATTTTATCTCATACAACTTTGGGATAAAAGAAGATGAAGAGTTCAAGGCGCCCCATGTGAAAGTACAGATCAAACCCCGGTCAAGCAAGCCATTCGATGCCATAGCCCTTGTTGATACTGGAGCTCAGTTCTCAAGGATGAACCCAAAGCTGTTACCTCAAGCGGCATGGAGACCATCCTAGAAACGTCTTACATCAGCATCGGGAGATGATTTTGATGCAGGATTAGAGACGAAGGAACCATTGGAGATTCGCATACTTCCTAACTGCAAGATCCAAATTCATGTTCTTGGATGTGGCCTTCCAAGAAGAGATTTGCTATTAGGATTTGATGCTTTCAAGATGATGAAGGTATTGGTTCAATCACGAGGAATTAGCAAAGGCCCCTACTTCAAGCCCTATGAAGAAGATTACAGAATGTGGCAACTCAACTTCATGGATACCATCACCCAGAGCAAGCAACAATTGGTGGAGGAATTATGTGCAGATTCTCATGACGAATTCATGAAAAAACACAGTAAGCCCCTATGCACCAGAGAAGAGTTCTTTATTGAACTTCGATTCAAAGAAGGAAAGGTGATCAACCCCACCAAAGCCAGCCACTCAGGAATGAATCCTCAACATCTCAAAATGGCGGTTCAAGAGGGCAAGGAGTTGCAGAAGGTAGGATTAATCACAGAATCCAAGGCCTCATGGGCATGTGAAGCATTCTATGTGAACAAGCGAGCAGAACAAGCAAGGGGAAAATTACGACTTGTTGTCAACTATCAACCCTTGAGTCAATGTCTCAAAGATGTCAAATTTCCATTACCAA
This sequence comes from Ipomoea triloba, assembly GCF_003576645.1. Classification (NCBI taxonomy): domain Eukaryota; kingdom Viridiplantae; phylum Streptophyta; class Magnoliopsida; order Solanales; family Convolvulaceae; genus Ipomoea; species Ipomoea triloba. Next base: position 20,430,630 of record NC_044916.1, on the reverse strand, counting down.
GAAGATCTATGATGTTCTCATATCTCCCAGGAGCCCAATGGTTTTCAAAGTTCGATCTCAAAGCAGGATTTTGGCAGATAGGAATCAAGCCAGAAGAAAGATACAAGACAGCCTTTTGTATCCCAGGATATCATCTTGAATGGAAGGTAATGCCTTTTGGTCTCAAAATTGCACCCAGTGAATTCCAGAAAGTGATGACCAAGATCTTTGAGCCAATTCTTGACAAAGCCCTCATTTACATCGATGACATCTTACTATTCAGTAAGACCATGGAAGAACACATCCAGCTGATCAAACAATTCATGGAGATATGCCAAAATTTTGGAATCATGTTATCCGAAAAGAAGATGTTACTAGCCCAGCAGAAGATCCAGTTTTTAGGCATGGATATTGACCAGGGAAAGTTTCAACCAGGAAGGCATATTGCTCAGGAGTTACTCAAATTTCCTGATGAAAACCTCACAAAGCAGCAAGTTCAACAGTTTCTTGGTATAATTAATTATATCCGAGATTTTGTTCCCAACATAGCCCCTCATGTCAGCACTCTCACCAAGATGTTGAAGAAGTCACCACCAAAATGGAGCATAGAGCAAACCAAGGCAATCCGATGGATGAAGGAGCACACCAAGGAATTACCACCATTGCACATTCCAGCAGGTGAAGGACTCAGAATTCTACAAACAGATGCCAGTGATTACTATTGGGGAGCAATACTCCTACAGGAAGTCAAAGGAAAGAGGCTTGTTTGCGGCTACTCCAGTGGTAGATTCAAAGATGCAGAACTTCATTACCACTCCACTTATAAAGAGATTTTAGCCGTGAAAAATGGAATTAAAAAATTTAATTTTCATTTGATCGGTTATAAGTTTCTTATTGAGTTAGACATGTCAGCTTTTCCAAAAATGTTGCAGTTCAAGAGGAAAGAAATTCCACAAGCTCAAGCTCTAAGATGGCAACAATGGTTTTCTAGATACAACTATGATGTTCGCCATATTCCAGGAAAGAAGAATGTGGTTGCAGACTTTTTATCCAGACCACAGCAAGTTCCTCAACTCCAGTTCCAGTCCAAGATCTATGAAGTCTATATGTTCAATGAAGGAAGTTCCAGCCAGAGCACTTCATCAAATGCAGATTTTCCACCAGACATTGATGTCAACCAGTTCCCATGGAGCCATGAATACCTTGAAGAAAGAAGAACAGATTGGGAAGCCAGATTATTCAGATACTATGGAGGTCATATGCTACAACCATATGGTATTCACCCTAAATATCCATTTGCTCAAATCTTTATTGCTCAAGTTCAAGATTGGCCAGAAGAGTTAAATTGGATATTTTGGTATTTATGCCATGAATATCATATTTTAATGGAGTTCCACAGGCCTAGCTTAAGAAAAGAGTTAGATCTTTCTGTTGAGAAAGATTTAATAAAATTCTTAACTTGGTTTTATCCATTAAAATACTGGAAGAAGTTATGCCAAGATGGTCCAGAATTTTTCACAGTTCATCTGCATAGGGAAGTCACAGCATGGGTATCCAGATTTTTAGAAGGACATGCAGAACCATTTATGAAGATTTATGAGCAGCACATGGAATCTATCATAGTCCGAGAAGAAGACTATCCAGAATTTCAGAGGTACATTTTCGCCCAGAACAAGGTCATTCCAAAAGAAATTTGGCCCAGAGAAGGGATTCAGCCAGATGTGAGACAAGATGATGAGATCTACCATGAAATGATCAAGTCAGCAAAAAACCAGTACTACTATGAGCTACACCAGACCCAGAAGGAAGATATCTGGTCACAAGATCCTTGGAACCTTGATGATATAGATTCAGTGCTTGAAGAAGTCGAAAAGATTGAGAAAGCTTATGCTCAAAAGTCTCAAAAGAAAAGGTCAGAACACAAGAGCCAGTGGAACAAGGATGTTTGGAGAACGAAGAGAAGGCAATCTGGTATGGATAGGCAAGAATGGGTTAACCACATGGGTTACCCCAGCTACTCTAGCTACTCCACAGAAAGCGACACAGCATCAGACGAAGACTCCGTAATGGATCTTCAATTTCATGGAGAATGGATGGTCATGAAGACAAAGCAGCCAGATTGGAACCCACAAAACTGGAAAGGAAAGAGATTCATGAGTGAAGGATAAGATTTGATCTTATCTCTCCAGCAAGGCAAATCTCATCTGCAACAAAAAATCTTATCTTCAAGGATAAGATCCCCGTCCTGATAGGGTCATGTCAGCGTTATCTTATCAGTTTGGCGTGTTGTATGAATTATTAGACAACTTTATTAAAAGGTAGCTTTACTTTATGTCAAGAAGGCCATCACACTTTGTCGGCCACATGTATTGTAATAGTTGTAAACAGCTGTATTGTATTTCAAGAACCATCCTTGATCCCTATAAAAGGAGGTTCAGTTTGCTTTGTAAAATATCGCAGTTTGAAATATAAAATTCCCAGTTTGCAAAATATCATGAGTTTCTAAGTTTTTTTGTTGAAGGTTTTGAATAGATTTATGGTTACGTTCCTGCTAAGTCTCAAGTAATCTCTAACATGTAGAGAAGTTAGGAAGTGGTTTGAGAGTCTTGTTGTCATGCCCCGGAGAGGCTTTTAGTTTTCTCTCACCTTTGGTCCTAATTCTCCCCGATTTTTAGAGACTCCTCGATTTAGGAAGTGGTTTGAGAGTCTTGTTGTCATGCCCCGGAGAGGCTTTTAGTTTTCTCTCACCTTTGGTCCTAATTCTCCCCGATTTTTAGAGACTCCTCGATTTGGTATCAGAGCCAGCCATATCTCTTTATTCAAAACCTTCATATTTCCCAAATATGTCTTCCTCTTCAGCTTCTACATCCACATCTATTGTACCTAGTCGTTCTTCATTTTCATTAGAAAAACCTCATTTCAAAAAATCTCTCTCTTCTAAGATGGATTATCTCTATGAGATAAATTATCTTAAAGAGGACCAAAAAATAGAAGAAACCCACCTGCCCCTTCTGAATCCATACTCTGCTTTCAATAAAAGAAACCAATCCAATTTTCTGGTTAAATCCCTTAAAGCTATTTACCAGAAATCCTGGGAACCTTAGTGCAGGTAACATTTCTCTGTTCATCAGTGACTAGGATGAGAGCTTCTCCTCCTCCTGGAATTTTCATATCGAAAGCATGGTCTTGCAATCGATAAGACATCTGGTAGTGGACAGTGGCTTCAATAGCATCTTGCTCAGCATGCTTAGCTCCAACAATATGGACTTGAATTTTAAACATATCTAGAAGATGTGGATCTTCTAAGGATACGTTAAAATTTGGGTAAACAGTAGCACAGACAGTGCCAGAATCAAGTGTGACTTCCATGGTGGCTATCAATGCATGTTGGTACTCTAAGTACCTGGAATCAAGGAGACATAGCTTGGCAACTACGGGTTGACCCTTTCTGCCATGATAGGTTATGGCAAAACGGATTGCTCCAAAGTGGATATGGGTATATCCTTCTCTCCTCCAAATGGCCGGGAATTCATCAGGGATTTCAAGAGTAATGAACTGTTCTTGGTGGGTGGAATATATGGGACATCTGCTCATGGCTGAGGCTGAGATGTATTCTTTGGGAACTAAAGACCTTTTCTGGTAAATAGCTTTAAGGGATTTAACCAGAAATTGGATTGGTTTCTTTTATTGAAAGCAGAGTATGGATTCAGAAGGGGCAGGTGGGTTTCTTCTATTTTTTGGTCCTCTTTAAGATAATTTATCTCATAGAGATAATCCATCTTAGAAGAGAGAGATTTTTTGAAATGAGGTTTTTCTAATGAAAAGAAGAACGGCTAGGTACAATAGATGTGGATGTAGAAGCTGAAGAGGAAGACATATTTGGGAAATATGAAGGTTTTGAATAAAGAGATATGGCTGGCTCTGATACCAAATCGGGGAGTCTCTCCAAAGGTGAGAGAAAACTAAAAGCCTCTCATGACAACAAGAGCTAAGTCTCTCAGTGGAGAATTAGGACCAAAGGTGAGAGAAACTAAAAGCCTCTCCGGGCATGACAACAAGACTCTCAAACACTTCCTAACTTCTCTACATGTTAGAGATTACTTGAGACTTAGCAGGAACGTAACCATAAATCTATTCAAAACCTTCAAAAAAAAACTTAGAAACTCATGATATTTTGCAAACTGGGAATTTTATATTTCAAACTGCGATATTTTACAAAGCAAACTGAACCTCCTTTTATAGGGATCAAGGATGGTTCTTGAAATACAATACAGCTGTTTACAACTATTACAATACATGTGGCCGACAAAGTGTGATGGCCTTCTTGACATAAAGTAAAGCTACCTTTTAATAAAGTTGTCTAATAATTCATACAACACGCCAAACTGATAAGATAACGCTGACATGACCCTGTCAGGACGGGGATCTTATCCTTGAAGATAAGATTTTTGTTGCAGATGAGATTTGCCTTGCTGGAGAGATAAGATCAAATCTTATCCTTCACTCATGAATCTCTTTCCTTTCCAGTTTTGTGGGTTCCAATCTGGTTGCTTTGTCTTCATGACCATCCATTCTCCATGAAATTGAAGATCCATTACGGAGTCTTCGTCTGATGCTGTGTCGCTTTCTGTGGAGTAGCCAGAGGTTGGTTAACCATTCTTGGTATCCATACCAGATGCCTTCTCTTCGTTCTCCCATTCTTCCTATCCATACCAGATTGCCTTCTCTTCGTTCTCC
>NC_044916.1:20404190-20425889 GCF_003576645.1 Ipomoea triloba | reverse complement strand
GATGTACAAAAGAGGAGTTGATCCAAGTTATCCCTGACACTTGGATATCCAACTATGAGAAGCTGCACCAGAACAGAAGGCCAATCGAATCCAACGAGGCAACCATCAGCAGGCGAAAAGATGGTACCGTTGGAATCTCATTCAATCATGCTCATCTAAAAAGAACAGAATTTCTACCATCCATCAATATGGTAGAAGAGGCTAGAGAAAGACAAGAGGAGCATGTCCAGGAGATCCTTGACTATGACCCAGACGATGATGATGCAGAACCAGTTTTCCTTGGTTACGGAAAAACAGGAATGAGTGAAATTGTTCATTCGTTCGACCAATTTGGTAAACCAGTTTTCTGGTTTAAGGATCCCATCTCAAATCACTGTTTCTTTGATTTGTGTGAAGATGATTGTAAGCAATGCTACCCAACAAAGGAGCCACAGAGGAGACCCAGCTGTAAGCCCTCTGGAAGGAGAAGATCCAGAAGTAAGGATGATAGTGATGATGAAGATCCGCCGTCACCACCACCTGTGCCCCTGCAAAGAAAAAAGAAAGCTCTTAAGTGCTATGAGCAAGAGTACTTAAGAAAGGAGCCCACAATAGTACCAGCTTCACCAGCCATCCCAGCAATGGTGATCTCAGAGTCCTATGAGGAAGACTTTCCCCCTTTGGAAAGTTTTCAGCGAGGAGGTTGTATGCATGCACCAAAGATCCCAGCTCCTAATGAAGTATTACCAACAGGCCAGTTAAGAGGACAACCATCCATTGAGCAGACTTTAAACTGGCAAACGGAGAACGCCTTAGCTCAAAACCGCACCCTCAAATCAATTTCCAACAATCTTGTTGAGCTAAGCCACAAATATGGAGAATACTATTCAAAGATTGACTCAAGGATCCAGATTTTGGAGAAAAGATTGGAGCAGATCCCTTTTGAGAGACCTTCTTATGGTCAATCCCTTCAAGCCCATTTTCAGTACCAAGCCAACGAAACTGCTTCTATCCGGAGCATGATAGATCAGTTGAGATCCGAGATCAGGCCCAAACAACCTTACCAACCCAATTTGTTTGAAACACCCCAAAAATACCCAGCTACCTCTACTCCAACACCATTTTACCAAACCAGTTCCTTAACAAGTTCGTCGTTCCAGTCTGGAAACCCTATGTTTCCTCCTACAGACTCTTCCATTCTAGATGAGTACCATAGGAGAAATAAGCCTAAACAAAAGAATCCACAACCCCCACCACAACCAACTTTGCCTTTACCCACATCTCAAGCCCAACCTGATTCTCAAACAAGTTTGTTCTCTGCTTGGAAAATTAGAAATCCATCTCACCCTTTACACCAGCAAGTTTTTAGACCTTTCACCATTTCAGAACAAACTACCACTCCGTCCCAGCCAATTATATCCTCAAAATCAAATGACCTGTACCCTCCACCAAATACAACCCCAAATACAACCCAAATGATGCTCCATGAAACAATCACAGATAAGGATCTTTTTGATTCTGTTATCAAAGGTCCAGACCCACTTGAGAGAAATCTACCAGTCATGGAAGCTTATAGTACTGGAGAAATATCAGAAGAATCTGGCTACCAATCTGAAGCAACTCAGTCAGAATCAGAAGGATATACAGATCCAGAAGGAGAAGATTCCGAGGAGTCGGAAAACCCTGCATTTATGGCAGATCCGGCAGAATCATCAACTGGTGGATACACAACTCAACAACCTGCTGATCAACCAATGGGTCATACAGAGGAAAAATACTTTGGTGTTGAAAATGCCACGGAAATGGTGATGCACAAAGGAGTAAATTATCAATTCTTTACAATTGATGATTTATCACCAGAAAAGTGGGGAGAGAAGTTTGCTGAGTTCCACACATGGATGACTACTAGGAATCTAGTAGAACGAGATACTTTCAAAATCCTGATGGAATTTACAGCAAAGTTCACCGGAATTCTTAAAGATTGGTGGTCTAAAGCAGATGGGGCATTCAAGATGATGTTCTTAGGACTACCTCTCCAGGAAGCCGTTTCAATGATTTACTTCATATTTCTGGGTAAACATGAGGATGAAGTAGAACAGAAGAGAACAGAGTTTTTCAGAATGAAGTGCCTGTCTTATGAGAAAAGGCACTTAGAGGAACACTTCAAAAGGATGACAAAAGTTTTCTATTTTCTGGGATTTGACAACAATCTCAAGCAAGCTTTTGTTTCATCCTTACCACCCCTGCTGGCAGACAGTACAGATCAACTTATCAAAAAGAATCATGGATCCATAACACATCTTTCAACTGGGCAGATTAGGCAAGCAATATTTGAAAGCCTAGACAATATTTGCCAGATCCACAACAAGTTCCAGACCTTGAGAAAGCATGAATCAATTCTTTCCAAAGCATGCCAGAGAGACAAACCCAGAGTAAGAAAGAGAAATTTCACTCGCTTCAAGAAGAATCCTCAAAACACCAGGAGGATCGGATGGAAGCCAAGGAGGAGACCTCAAAACACCAGGAGGATCGGATGGAAGCCAAGGAGGAGAGATTTCAGAAAATCCCAGAACCAGAAAGCACAACCAAAAAAGAGAGGAAATAAAGCATCTAACAAATGCTTTGTTTGTGGAAAGCCAGGACACTACGCCAAAGATTGCAAGGAGAAGCAAGCGGCTAAAATGATATCGGAAGTCATGTCTCTTATTGATGACGATATCGCCGAAGAAGACCTGGATGGCTATCTCAGCCCAGAAGACGAACCTTCAGCAGAAACAATCTTTTCCATAGAAGATGAAGTCCCGGAAGAAGATTTTATCTCATACAACTTTGGGATAAAAGAAGATGAAGAGTTCAAGGCACCCCATGTGAAAGTACAGATCAAACACCGGTCAAGCAAGCCATTCGATGCCATAGCCCTTGTTGATACTGGAGCTCAGTTCTCAATGATGAACCCAAAGCTGTTACCTCAAGAGGCATGGAGACCATCCCAGAAACGTCTTACATCAGCATCTGGAGATGATTTTGATGCAGGATTAGAGACGAAGGAACCATTGGAGATTAGCATACTTCCTAACTGCAAGATCCAAATTCATGTTCTTGGATGTGGCCTTCCAAGAAGAGATTTGCTATTAGGATTTGATGCTTATCTCCAACAATATGGACTTGGATTTTAAACATATCTAGAAGATGTGGATCTTCTAAGGATACGTTAAAATTTGGGTAAACAGTAGCACAGACAGTGCCAGAATCAAGTGTGACTTCCATGGTGGCTATCAATGCATGTTGGTACTCTAAGTACCTGGAATCAAGGAGACATAGCTTGGCAACTACGGGTTGACCCTTTCTGCCATGATAGGTTATGGCAAAACGGATTGCTCCAAAGTGGATATGGGTATATCCTTCTCTCCTCCAAATGGCCGGGAATTCATCAGGGATTTCAAGAGTAATGAACTGTTCTTGGTGGGTGGAATATATGGGACATCTGCTCATGGCTGAGGCTGAGATGTATTCTTTAGGAACTAAAGACCTTTTCTGGTAAATAGCTTTAAGGGATTTAACCAGAAAATTGGATTGGTTTCTTTTATTGAAAGCAGAGTATGGATTCAGAAGGGGCAGGTGGGTTTCTTCTATTTTTTGGTCCTCTTTAAGATAATTTATCTCATAGAGATAATCCATCTTAGAAGAGAGAGATTTTTTGAAATGAGGTTTTTCTAATGAAAATGAAGAACGGCTAGGTACAATAGATGTGGATGTAGAAGCTGAAGAGGAAGACATATTTGGGAAATATGAAGGTTTTGAATAAAGAGATATGGCTGGCTCTGATACCAAATCGGGGAGTCTCTAAAAGCAGTGGAGAATTAGGACCAAAGGTGAGAGAAAACTAAAAGCCTCTCCGGGGCATGACAACAAGACTCTCGAACCACTTCCTAACTTCTCTACATGTTAGAGATTACTTGAGACTTAGCAGGAACATAACCATAAATCTATTCAAAACCTTCAACTGAAAAACTTAGAAACTCATGATATTTTGCAAACTGGGAAATTTTATATTTCAAACTGCGATATCTTACAAAGCAAACTGAACCTCCTTTTATAGGGATCAAGGATGGTTCTCGAAATACAATACAGCTGTTTACAATTATTACAATACATGTGGCCGACAAAGTGTGATGGCCTTCTTGACATAAAGTAAAGCTACCTTTTAATAAAGTTGTCTAATAATTCATACAACACGCCAAACTGATAAGATAACGCTGACATGACCCTGTCAGGACGGGGATCTTATCTTTGAAGATAAGATTTTTTGTTGCAGATGAGATTTGCTTTGCTGGGGCTTTGCTGGAGAGATAAGATCAAATCTTATCCTTCACTCATGAATCTCTTTCCTTTCCAGTTTTGTGGGTTCCAATCTGGTTGCTTTGTCTTCATGACCATCCATTCTCCATGAAATTGAAGATCCATTACGGAGTCTTCGTCTGATGCTGTGTCGCTTTCTGTGGAGTAGCCAGAGTAGCTGGGGTAACCCATGTGGTTAACCCATTCTTGCCTATCCATACCAGATTGCCTTCTCTTCGTTCTCCAAACATCCTTGTTCCACTGGCTCTTGTGTTCTGACCTTTTCTTTTGAGACTTTTGAGCATAAGCTTTCTCAATCTTTTCGACTTCTTCAAGCACTGAATCTATATCATCAAGGTTCCAAGGATCTTGTGACCAGATATCTTCCTTCTGGGTCTGGTGTAGCTCATAGTAGTACTGGTTTTTTGCTGACTTGATCCTTTCATGGTAGATCTCATCATCTTGTCTCACATCTGGCTGAATCCCTTCTCTGGGCCAAATTTCTTTTGGAATGACCTTGTTCTGGGCGAAAATGTACCTCTGAAATTCTGGATAGTCTTCTTCTCGGACTATGATAGATTCCATGTGCTGCTCATAAATCTTCATAAATGGTTCTGCATGTCCTTCTAAAAATCTGGATACCCATGCTGTGACTTCCCTATGCAGATGAACTGTGAAAAATTCTGGACCATCTTGGCATAACTTCTTCCAGTATTTTAATGGATAAAACCAAGTTAAGAATTTTATTAAATCTTTCTCAACAGAAAGATCTAACTCTTTTCTTAAGCTAGGCCTGTGGAACTCCATTAAAATATGATATTCATGGCATAAATACCAAAATATCCAATTTAACTCTTCTGGCCAATCTTGAACTTGAGCAATAAAGATTTGAGCAAATGGATATTTAGGGTGAATACCATATGGTTGTAGCATATGACCTCCATAGTATCTGAACAATCTGACTTCCCAATCTGTTCTTCTTTCTTCAAGGTATTCATGGCTCCATGGGAACTGGTTGACATCAATGTCTGGTGGAAAATCTGCATTTGATGAAGTGCTCTGGCTGGAACTTCCTTCATTGAACATATAGACTTCATAGATCTTGGACTGGAACTGGAGTTGAGGAGTCTGCTGTGGTCTGGATAAAAAATCTGCAACCACATTCTTCTTTCCTGGAATATGGCGAACATCATAGTTGTATCTAGAAAACCATTGTTGCCATCTTAGAGCTTGAGCTTGTGGAATTTCTTTCCTCTTGAACTGCAACATTTTTGGAAAAGCTGACATGTCTAACTCAATAAGAAACTTATAACCGATCAAATGAAAATTAAATTTTTTAATTCCATTTTTCACGGCTAAAATCTCTTTATAAGTGGAGTGGTAATGAAATTCTGCATCTTTGAATCTACCACTGGAGTAGCCGCAAACAAGCCTCTTTCCTTTGACTTCCTGTAGGAGTATTGCTCCCCAATAGTAATCACTGGCATCTGTTTGTAGAATTCTGAGTCCTTCACCTGCTGGAATGTGCAATGGTGGTAATTCCTTGGTGTGCTCCTTCATCCATCGGATTGCCTTGGTTTGCTCTATGCTCCATTTTGGTGGTGACTTCTTCAACATCTTGGTGAGAGTGCTAACATGAGGGGCTATGTTGGGAACAAAATCTCGGATATAATTAATTATACCAAGAAACTGTTGAACTTGCTGCTTTGTGAGGTTTTCATCAGGAAATTTGAGTAACTCCTGAGCAATATGCCTTCCTGGTTGAAACTTTCCCTGGTCAATATCCATGCCTAAAAACTGGATCTTCTGCTGGGCTAGTAACATCTTCTTTTCGGATAACATGATTCCAAAATTTTGGCATATCTCCATGAATTGTTTGATCAGCTGGATGTGTTCTTCCATGGTCTTACTGAATAGTAAGATGTCATCGATGTAAATGAGGGCTTTGTCAAGAATTGGCTCAAAGATCTTGGTCATCACTTTCTGGAATTCACTGGGTGCAATTTTGAGACCAAAAGGCATTACCTTCCATTCAAGATGATATCCTGGGATACAAAAGGCTGTCTTGTATCTTTCTTCTGGCTTGATTCCTATCTGCCAAAATCCTGCTTTGAGATCGAACTTTGAAAACCATTGGGCTCCTGGGAGATATGAGAACATCAACTCTAATTGAAAATTCTTATGATGTTTGTGAGGATGATTCCTTTACGATTTATAATGATAATCTTGATAAAGTTTCATTTTGCTCATGGGAGTGTGATTCCTTACAATTTTGCGATGATTTGGGGAGTGAGGATGATATCAATTCTTTTTATTCTTGTGAAAGTGAGTTCTGCGAATTTGATGATTCGGGAGAGGGTGTAGACACTTCACGAGAGATAGATAGTGGTGAGTGTGTTCACTGGGAAGTTTTTAAGGATAAATTTTTGAGGGAAGGAATCCATGAAGAGAAGGGAGAAGAGAGGCGTGCTATCCTTAAACAACTTAGGGTAGTACCCCGTGTTTGTTTATCAATACAATATGTTTTCCCCTTCTTTGCTTTTGAATTCAAGGATATTCCCTATCTTCGGGCATACCTTGAATCTAAAGTTCACGGGACGCTTGGTAAGGTCCCAAAATCTGTGTGCCTTGAAGGATAGGCCACACTACGTCTGGCCAGGAGACGTAAAACCATGGCGCACTTGGGAGGCAGTCCCAATGTTATCTTACATATCTTTAAGTTTTTCTTATTATCTATAATATACTTTTCTTTATCGTTATTTCAATAATGTTTCTATAACCTCGGTTAAGCTAACAAGTACAGATCATCAACCCGAGAGTTACAAATTGCCGCAATCGATCGACAATCATCATCATTAGCAAAGGAAGGAAGGGAAAATCGAGTTAAAAACTCTCATATCACGCCTGCCACGCCACTCACACGCGTGTAAGCAGGCGTGAAAAATTTCCAATAAGCTGCCACGCCACTCACACGCGTGTGAGCAGGTGTGGAAATAAACCAGTAAGCTCCCACGCCCACCACCACACATGGTGACGTGTGTGGACGGGCACCAGATTTTTCGCGGAATTTTCGCGTGAAGTAGTTTAAAACCCTTCCCTACCCCATTTCTTCACCACCACGAGCTAAAGTCTCCCTCAAGCTTAAAACACACAACTCTAAAGCATTTCCTTCCAAGTTTTTCAACTTCTTTTGATCTTCCTAAGTCATTTCCAAGGTAAGAACATATTCTCTTTTGCTATTACTTGTTTGAATGAAGAACTTACTCTCCTTGAAGCATATCTCCATGGGTTTTTCTTGTTTAAGATTTTTCTTGAGATATATTATTGTGAAATAACTTATTAGACTTGTAATAGGCCTACATTGCTTCTATACACTAGAAATTCCATGTTTTACCATCTCTTTGTGACTAGATCTTGAAATTGTATGATTTGGGCATTCTCTATGATGAGATCCATGATGATATAGTGAGCATGGTGGGCAAAGTTTGCAACTTTCCTATTCTCTAGGCACCACATTGTTATATCCAACTTGTTATTTGGTCCAATTTTAACTTCCATGTTTTCTCCATTTTTCAACCTCAAGCTAGTCTTGAGGAAGAAGATGAAGTTGACCATTTGTTGACCTTTTGACTATGAGTTGAGCATTGAGTAGAAGGAACTAATCATTGTGTGTGTATGTTAGAATTGTTGATAAATACCAAAATGATGATTACATGCAATGAGTTTTTATTATCCCTTCTTTAAAATGTGCAATATTGTTCACATTCATGTTTAAAGTGGAAAATGTTTTTCCTTGTATGGTGCTTTGCTTGTCTATGCTATAGGAAAAATGTCTTCTCCAAATGAACTTGCACAACAAATAGTTCGGAGGCTCCAAAAAGGAAAAGCACCGGAGGAAGAGAACAGCGCAAGGAACACAAAGACTACCTACATTGAAGTGCCTACAGGAAACCAAATCCTGCTAATGACACCGACTATGTTAGGTCGATACAGACAGCTGCTTAACTTCCCAATTGTGCAGTGGAAGTACGTTGACTTAACAGTTCTGGAAGATTTTATATGTAAATATGGACTGGAAAGGTTAATCCACGAACCTTATTGGAATAATTTGTTGAGATGGAGGCAAGATACCTTTATTCTCTTGGTCCATGAGTTCATCGCAAGTCTGCATGTTGAAGGAGTGACCGGAGACCTCTATAGCCCGACTATCAAATTTCGGCTTTTCAACCAAGACAATCACATTTCGGCAAATCGCTTGGGTACTCTCTTAGGATTTTACGAGGAAGATGACCAGTCAAAGCACTGGTATCGAAGGCTAAGACACGATTTTGGAGATAGAGACACCCCAAGAAAATATTGGTCGATGATCACAAGGCCGGGAGTTGATTGGGTTGGGTCGAGAGTGAGAGTTTCTCACATTATAAGGGAGGACCTAAGAGTCTTGTGGAAGGTAATCACACACTCATGGGAAGGCAAGCCGGAGACTTATGACCGAGTCTCCAAGACAGAGCTATTCATTCTATGGAGTATGGACACAGGCCATTCGGTGAACATGAGCTCAATCTGCAAGAACTTGCTCGTTGCGCAACAGCAGGAGTCAACGAGGGCGATTTTTATAGGCCCATTGGTGACGAGACTGTGTGTCTCTCTAGGTCACCAAATGAAGATACATTGGTTTGAACACAGGCTGCAAGGAGCACACATTGTTCCTTTATCTCCCGAAGACGTCGCGAAGCTTAACTTGAGATATTTGGCGCGAACGAGGGAAGATCATGAGATGGCGGGAGATTATTCCGACACGCCGATGACATCTCCGGGGTTCACACCCTCGCCGATGTCATTCCTTTCACCATCTTCAAATGAGATGTATTCGCCTGTGGACTTGTCAATGTATTCTCCACCACCCCGTGAGCCTGGACCATCCGTACCTCCACCACAAGCCGAGGAGCAGACTTCCAACCATGCAAGCTTCAACATCCCAAGTTGGTTTACCCCAGTTACCGATTGGAGATCCCTCCAGAACTTCCAGTATCAACTGCAATTGGAGCAGATGCAGAAATTGGAAGAGATTGCAAGGGAGATCAAGGACATCAAGTGAACGTGAAGAGAGGAGGGCACTGGAGAAAAAAGAAAAAAAAATGATGATGATTATTTGTGTTTGATAATTCCAAAACTATGATTGTGGAAAATGTTTTTGTTTTTGTTTTGTTTATCTTTTTGGTTATATTCATGTTTATGTCTTGTTTTGCACGTTTCGTCTAGCAAAAGACGTTAAACGTGGCGCTTGTGGGAGGCAACCCACGAATAAGGAGAAGAAGAGACCACTCCACCACCATCCAAGAAAACCAATTTTGAAAGGTAGAATCTCAATTCTTCATTTATTTCTTTACCTTTACTCTAACCAAGTTTTGAAGGGCAAGTACAAATTGCACAAAATTTTAATAGGGATGCACCTTGTGAGTATTTCTTTTATCCCTTTTAGTTGTCATGTTTGATTTTGATTGCTATATTTCCTTGTATCACACATGAAGAGTTGCATGACGTTGTTGTGTCGGATGTGATCTGATTATTAGAATTGTTTTAGCCTAGTTCACACTTTTAAGTGTGGAAAAGGGGCGTGTGTAGAACCCTTTCAACATATATCCTAATTCCTCCGTTCTTTATGGAAACATCGAGGACGATGTTAACTTTTAATTGTGGAAAGGGTGTATGCTTCTTGAAATAGTTGATTGACTGAGTGATAGGGCATAGGAACTAGAGGGCGTGTCATTGCCAATACTATCTAGGAGGGCTTCTAACCCTGTGCCAAATTTGAATGTTCTAAATATGCTTTGGAAGTTACACTTTGCACCAATTTGCACAATTTGACCCAAATTGAAAATTTTTATGTGTGCTTGCATGTTCTTCACCTTGTATTTTGTTTGGACCTCAATCAAGGATCTCTTGAAGTGGGAGTGTGAATCCTTTGAGTTTTAGAAAGATAAAAATTACGAAGCCCAGAAATTGAATTAATCTTAACAGGACATGGGGCAAAAAGGAGAGCCTTAAAGTGAGCTTTGAGTGAAAAATCCCTATTCGCTAGAAAAAGGCATGAGGGGTTGATTTGGAGAAAAGTAAAAAGGCTTCAATATGGCCACTCCCTGAGATAGAATAAGAGGCGAGCCATCTTGCCAGGATACGGGGTAACCATTGCACCATCTTCGAAAAAGCATGGGGCTCCATGTGTAGTCAATTATCCCGAAGAGATCCTGGAAGATGAGAAGAATTGAGAGGAGGTGAGCCACCCCGCTTGGATTCGGGCACCCATTGCACTAACCTTCGAAAAAGCATGGAGATCCATGTGAAGTCGGGTCGCCCGAAAATGAGATCCAAGGGGTTGAGAAAATAGATTGATCGCCTAAGCCATGGCGATGAGCGGTCCATGTCCCTGCCCTCAATTATATTGCGTAAAGGGGCTTTGGCGTTTTGGTTGGAAATTGGCCGAGGGATGCACATCGTTCCCACTAGTCGGATCGGCTGGAGGCCCCTAGAAAATACAAGGTGAAACCCTTTTGTAATTTGCATGCTTGAAAGGTGTGAACAAACTTTTTATGTTATATCCATCTCTTGAGACCTCACTTCCTTAGCATATTTCTTACGTTTGGTTGGCATGAGTTTAGTAGTCTTGGTAGATAGTGTAGGGAATTTCACCCGCTCAACTCCGAACACCCACACATCACTTGATCAATTAACAATAAGGAAAAGAACTATTCTTGGTGCTTACATGATTAGAGTTTAGAAAAGCATGCTTGCTTGAGGACAAGCAAGGTCTAACTGTGGAAACTTTGATAAGCACCAAGAATGGTACTTAAAAAGGGTCTAAAATGGATTAGAAGTGTAAAGTTTTGCCATCCGATCATAACAATTGCATGCATTTTAGCTCAGATGTGATTAAAATCTTCTAACATCAATCCTAGGAAGAGTTTTTAAGTATTTTACAGGTTGGAAAGGGATTTGAGGCTAAAACAGATCAAAAGACAAACAGAGTCGCAAAGCAGTATCATCTCACGCAGCCTCACACGCGTGTGGATGGGCGTGGAATCTTTCTAGTAACCATCCACGCCCACCACCACGCGTGGTGGCATGCGTGGTCGGGCCAAGGGCCATTTCGGAATTTTGTCTTCCTTTTGTCACCTATATAAATCCCTTTTGCCCTAAACCTAGGGAGCTTCTTTTAGAATAGTGTAGATCTGAAAATTGTAGAGGGTTTTCTCCCCTCTTGGGGGAAAATTCCTTTTCTTCTAGGTTAGATTAGATCCAAGGGCAAGGAGGAAGATTGGAAATTCAAGAACAAAGTGTAAAAGATCCTCTTCTTGAGGGTGGTAACTATTCTCTCCAATTCTTAATCTAATATTTGTTTCTTTGAGATTTCCTTTCTTTATCTTGTTTCTTTAACATGTTAGAGTAGATTAGATAGGGGATTGGTGGCCCCAAGGTTAATCTATGTGGATGTTTGATATTATTGCTAGTTGAATTGTGAGTTTCTTGATTGTTGGATGATGAACTTGTTTGGATGATGTTCTTCAAGCTTTATGCCTATTGTGGCCACATTAGGTAGCAAACCCAAAGGAAGTGAGTGTGTGCGCGATAGCGGTCACTCACGAGTCTAACTCACCCACATCTCCGCCCGTAGTTCGAAAGGACGAGGTTCTAGAGGAGTGGTAGACAAAGTGTTCGATGAAATGCCCCAACCGAATGAGCATATGGGAGTCCAAAGTGTGACGCCACTTGGTAACGTGCCACGAACTCCCTAGTCTATTCCACATCTTTTGCTCGCAAGCCTATCCAAAGATAGACCATACAGAGAAGCCTAAAGCCCCAATCTCCGCCTTTTCATTTATTTTACACAACCCCTATCAACCTTTCTACCTTCTCACAAATGAATCCTACCCCTAGCCATTCCCGTAACTCTTATCTTTCAACCTCATAAATGCCAACACACTAATTCGGTTCCCATTCGCCATCCTTGAGAGACACGACACTCGGGGAGTCTTGACTCTTCGTTTTATCACTTCCACACTTATCCACCTCACCGCAAAATACTTTCTTCAACAACCATGGAGATTCTATAATAGACGAAGGTGCACCGTCAACTTCATTTCAACTTGACTTAAGATGGCTAAGAAATCATCCTCAAGATCAGATTATCGGAGATATCCATGACGGAGTAAGAACTCGGCCGTCTATCCGAGAATGCATGATGGCCTGCTTTATATCTCAAATAGAACCAAAGATTGTAGACGAAGCATTAAACGATTCGGATTGGGTCATAGCCACGCAAGATGAACTACATCAATTTGAAAGAAATAATGTATGGGAGCTAGTTCCACGACCAACTCATCAAAACGTCATTGGAACCAAGTGGGTATTCAGAAACAAGATGAATGAGCAAGGAGTCATTGTTAGGAACAAAGCTTGTTTGGTTGCAAAAGGGTACTGTCAGGAAGAAGGAATTGATTTTGATGAAACCTTTGCTCCTGTGGCCAGACTCGAAGCCATAAGAATATTTCTAGCTTATGCTGCATGGAAAGACTTTAAGGTCTATTAAATGGATGTCAAAAGCGCCTTCTTAAACGGACTTTTGGAAGAAGAAGTGTATGTTGAGCAACCACCCGGATTTATCTCAGAAATCGGAACGGACAAAGTCTACAAGCTCAAAAAGGCCTTGTATGGATTAAAACAAGCACCAAGGGCTTGGTATGACACTTTGTCATGTTTTCTTATAAGTTGTGGGTTCACAAAGGGACAAGTAGACAAAACCCTCTTCAGAATCAAAAATGGAGATCACATTCTATTGGTACAAATCTATGTGGATGATATCATTTTCGGGAGTACTGATTCGGACCTCTGTGAAAAATTCTCTAAACTCATGCAAGGAAAATTTGAGATGAGCATGATGGGAGAATTAAATTAATTTCTTGGTCTTCAAGTCAAGCAAGAAAGTGACGGTATTTTCATAAATCAAGCCAAATATACCAAGGACCTCATCAAAAAGTTTGGAGTTGATGGGAAGTCCTCGGTTAAGATTCCCATGAACACCTCGTTAAGGATGGATATAGACAACGAAGGAAAGGAGGTTGATCAAACGAAGTATAGAGGAATTATTGGCTCGCTACTATATCTGACTGCAAGCAGACCAGACATATCCTTTGCAGTAGGTGTGTGTGCACGGTTTCAAGCTAATCCCAAAGAAAATCATCTAAGTGCTGCTAAAAAGATCCTAAGGTATCTAAAAGGAACTCAAAGCGTGGGACTTTAGTATCCAAAGAGTAACGCCTTCGATCTTGTTGGGTATTCGGATGCGGATTTTGCTGGTTGTAAAATTGATCGAAAAAGCACATTTGGGACATGTCAGTTCCTAGGGGGAAGGCTTGTCTCATGGTTCAGCAAAAAGCAAAACTCTATTGCTATGAGTACTGCTAAAGCCGAATACATAGCTGCTGGAAGCTGTTGTGCACAAATATTGTGGATGGTTCAACAACTAAAAGACTATGGTGTCTCAGCAAGAGAAGTAAGCATTATGTGTGATAACACAAGTGCCGTTGCTATAACTCAAAATCCAGTGTTACACTCGAGGACTAAACACATTGATATCAAATATCATTTCATCCGAGATCACGTTGAGAAAAAGGATATCAAACTCGAATATGTAAATACTGAAGATCAGCTTGCTGATATCCTCACGAAACCACTTGCCGAGGCAAGATTCTCCACTTTACGCCATGAGCTCGGTATGGTCGAGATGAACTAGCAAACGGACAACCGAATCCTTACAAAACTGAAGAGACATTGCATTAATGGCGTGCAGAAATTAAAGCAGTCATAAATTTCAGAGTTCACGGATTCGCATTAAAGGATAAGCTCAAGCATTTTTGGACGGTTGCAAAATGAATGGTCTTTTCAGATGTATATCAACCAATCAAAACAGACCTAGCCTCACTATAAATGGATCACGACTAAGGAAGGGAGAAGTATCCCTAACTTCTCTTCCTTGTGTTGTTTTCTATTTTATAGGAATGGACAAAGGCAAAGGAAAGAAAGCAAGTTCTGAAAACAAACTAGCCAAGAAGAGGTTTTCCTTCCGTCTACTGCTGAAGGAAGGAAACAACAAACTGAATAAGCTGCGAGAAGAGAAAGGACAACCTCTTGAGGGTGACACATCCAACCTACCACTCGAACTTTCAGACTCTAAGTTTGAAGACTATGTGCCTGCCCCTCCAACAATGTCTGTCCCATGTTTCCACTCTGGTGGGTTAGCTCCACCATCGGAAGAGCCTTATTGGCCAGATCAGGACATCGTACCAAGGCAAACTCCCCCTCCTTCTCTTGACAATACTGGAGATGAAGGATGGAACGACGTCCAACGATGGTACCAACAGAACCAACCCCCTCCCCAAGGCCAGAACCAACCAGGACACGAGGACATCGACGAAGACTATCTCCGTTATCTTGAGGAGATGCTTGAACCCGATGGGGTTCCAGATCAGTCCTCGGTGCAAGAGAACCAGCCTGGCTATGGACCGATGCCTCCATCCTAGAATCAGGATATGCGGGAATGGAGACGTTTTCACGAAGACATTGCCCTAAGTGCTCGACCTGTTCAAAGTCATCCTACCCCGGAGAGTAGCCAAGGCCAAAGCCTTCTGTCCACTGCAAACAGCAGGCATGCAAGAGCCAAGGGAAAGGGCAAGGCGAGGAAGTAGATGTTATCCCTCGTAGTGGAAACAGTGTCTGGATGGATGTTATCTCATGTTATCTTGGTTGTTGTCTTTGATATCTTATATGAAATGAAAAACTTCTCTGGTTGTGTGATTTACTTCACTTTATTCTATTTCGATTCATACAATGGTTACCAAGAATTTGTCTTACACAAAGGCTACCGAAGTCTAGCAGTACTACCGAAGTCTGAACGATATCTATTATTGATACTGAAGATCAATTTCTTATCAGTAATACCAAAGACTGATATCTTATCTCAACAAAGTTCAACATCAGCAACCGAATGATTGGAGATCGATTTCATGAATTAACCTCAGTTTGAGGTCTTATGAACCAAAGTCTCAGTTAATCAAAACGACCGAAGGATTGGAATCCAATCTTGGTGAACAAGTCATTGAACGGAACCCTCTCAATGGGTAACTTGTGACCGTTTATTTTTATGAACGTGGGATCGTGGTGGAACATGTGTCAACACTTTATTCGCTGATACCTTTAGAGCATGCGCTCCACCTACCTTGAACGGCCGAACCGTCAGACATGAAAGAACGGACCATAAATGACAAGATGGTATAATGAGTGCTTTCTCTCTCCTCATTAATTGCATCTATCACATTGTGGGTAAGTGGCCTTTTTCAACAACAAGTCGTGACCACGATCTTTTGCCACTTTTACCCCCTTCTTAAAGAGCATTTAAGGAGTTTTGTCTTATATACATAATTTTACCCCGCCTTCTCTTGGTAACTCGACCCACTTATCACCATCATATATAAACCCCTCTCACCATCCATATTCTACCTTTTACCCTCTCAAAACAAAATCATCCCTCCAAAAACCCTAAACCACCTTCAAAACTCATACACGCTACAATGTCGTCAAGCTCAAGCTCAACGTCTGGGAGTTCAAGTTCATCATCAGATGATGCTTCCGGCTCTCATAGACCTGTTTCCAAACCATCAACATCACCGAAAAAGTCTAAGTCATCTCCGAAAAAACCCTTCATACCTCCACGGGTCATTTCTCGACCATGTGAGGATCATAACATCTTCAAGTTCTTTCTCAATACTCTTCCAGGACAAAAGTTCAAAAATTGTATGGTCAAGGCAGGATCAATCCTTGACGTTGATGGATTTTTAGCCAAAGTTGTTGACAAGGATTTTGGAAAGCACGTGGTTCAATGTCTCAAAGATGGTAATCTCTACAACTTTCCAACTCTCAAACATAAAACCCGTTATCCTCTTGACGTAACTCAATTTTATATCAATGCTGAGTTACATTCTGTTAATGGAGTTGATGAGATAAGATCAGTGGTCCACGGGACCACAGTGGTTGTCACTCATGAGGATATTCGGAGAGTTTTTGGTTTTCCCATCTGTGGTGACGAATTTTATCCAGATTGTTCTGGAAAAGGCTATAGCAGAAAAAGGATGTGGAAAAAGATGAAAAGTTATTCCCAACCTTCCTCCATTCCATCCATCCTAAAGAAGAAAATGCTAAAGCTTGATTATGAATTTGTTGTTGATATACTCAATAGAGTTGTGGAAAGTAAGCAATCTGGAACAGACGAGATCTCTGATATGAAGATGAGAATGATGTATGCTCTTTTGGAAAATTATCATGTTGACTGGTCTAGAGTCATTTTTGACTTCCTGGTCGACAATATTCAAACTGGCATTGATAAGGAGTCCGGTTGGATA
Source organism: Ipomoea triloba (assembly GCF_003576645.1). NCBI lineage: Eukaryota > Viridiplantae > Streptophyta > Magnoliopsida > Solanales > Convolvulaceae > Ipomoea > Ipomoea triloba. The sequence goes on along the minus strand of NC_044916.1, from coordinate 20,409,120 downwards.
TTAAAAGTTGTTGGCTATGGATTTGTGATAAGTGCCATCTTAAGAGATAAGAAGGTAAAGATGCGCACTGGAACTGCCTCACATCGCACTCATTACTACATGAGTTCAAACCCTCCAAACTACAACAAGAGAAAGGCGGACGAACTTGAAGCAACCAGTAAGAAAGAAAGCAAGAAACACAAGTCCAAGTCTTCTAAAAGTTCAGTTGAAAAGGAGAAGACTGAAACCTCTGATGGTTATGATTCGGAAAGTTCTGACAAACCGAAGAGGAGAAAGCAGAAAGAGTCATCAAAGCAGAAAAGATCAAAACATGTCGAGTCCTCACGAAAAGCCGAATCCTCATCTGAGGGAGAAACACGGGAGTTGAAAGTAGAATCTAAGAAACGTAAAGCTAAACAACTCAAGCGTCCGAAGAAGAAACTCAGGATAGAGCAGACCGAGGATGTCGCGGTCGAACAGATGGGATCATCAATTGCTGTCCTACCAGCAGTAGAGGAAAAGAGGCGAACTCTAAGTGATGAACAAAAGAGAGTTCTCCCTCCTCCTCTTGATTTCAGCAAGGATGACAGTGATGATGAAGATCAAATGCCTCTCACTAAGTTTATGAAGTCGAAGCCTTCACCACCTGATTCCTCTAATCTACAACCATCGGCCGAGCCAATACAACCCTCTGAATCCTTGACTACTGCACCTCAGGATTCTGAGGCTCCCATTACCAAAGAACAACATCTGGCCGTCACTGTGCATCGAAACCAGAATGAGTCGGACTCAGACTCTACATGGATAGAGGATGATTCTGAGGGAGAAGATGCTGGCTCCCCTCGTCCCATTTATCGCCCTATACCCGAGGCTGTGCGAAGACAAATCACCGAGCACGTGTCTCCCCTCATGGCCGCAATTATGCTTGCCCAAGATGATGCTCTCCGACGCATCTATTTGCAATGGCCATTTGTTTCAACTGTTCGGATTGAGGAACTCCCGTCTGAAACGACTGAGTCTGATGTACCTGAATCATCCCAACAGATCTCTATTCATCCTGATTATGTCTCTCGTTAGATTAATGCTGATGCTGCTTTAGCACATCAGTTAGCATGTGAAGACTCTGATGGCGAGATGACCTATACCGATGCATTCTCAGAATTGCCCTCTCATGAAGAAATTCTAAGGCGAGAACTTGCTCGCATTTACAATTGCAGGAGTGGCGAATGTCCAGTCTTCGAGTTATTGCAAGCACTATCAGTGAAATGGCCGAAGAAGAAGAATGGGCATTAGGTTGGATGGGTACACGTTCCATCTTTGATGCAACTTGACCAGCTGAAATTGAACGAGTTTTTGTTGAAAAAATCTAAGGCAAAACGACTCGGTTTGGCAAATCTGTGGATCTGAATGTTGGCTACCGAAAACCTCGGGAACGCCAAATGCTTGAGGATATGAAGATTGCCAAGATTCATAACATCTCCCGAGCACAGACTGAGATAAGGGATCTCAAACCAGATATTGGACCGAGCCGTCAACCCGAAGACGAGGAAGATGATGAGGAATCAGATCCTGATTCTGATAAAGGGTGTGGTGATAACACTGGCAGGAAGGATGACGATGATAACGATGACAATGATGATCCATCAGGAAATGGAATTCCTCCTTCCTCTGCATCCAGAACAATTGATCATCAAGGTTCGGGTGGGAAACTGATCATAACGGTACTACATCTGATCAGCCACAAATTGAAGAGTCTGCAGATCACCTCGCACACACCGAATCATTGGAACGGAGAGTAATGCTAAGTCCGAATTCAGCCCGGGATGACATCATGGAAGCATCTCGTGGTGCGAATCATGACGACTTACTCTTCATTGATGATAAAATGATCACTTCTGATCTGGATCTTGTTGACGTTGAAGTGAAGATGTTTCCCGAGCACACTCCAGATGAAAACATGGAAGCATCACGTAGTGCTAGTCCCGAGGACTCATCTTCTCCGACTAAGGAATCCGAAGAACTTCAAACGGAGTCAGCTGATGATCATGCACTTGCCTTGGTTCAAGGTGGAAAAATGGAAGCACCTTCCAAAGGTAGTCATGAGCGCTCAGCCGAAGCATCCAAAAGCTCGGATTCGTCAGAGGTAATTGTCAATACCTCTTCTGCTTTTACTTCACTATTGAATGCTATTCAGGGTATGGCGAGGACTCAAGATGCCCAATTCAAGTCTCTAAATGAGTCCATGGCCAAAATCAATAAGGATATCCGAAAGCAGAAGAAGAAATCTTCAAAGTCGAACACTGATGATAGGATCACTTTTCTTGAAAAGAAAATCGACAATGCGTTTTCTGAAAATCTCATTTCTCTTGGATCCCTGAAGGATTCGGTGACCGAAATCACAACTATACAGCGTGATTTGGTTATGAAGCATGCCTTCATCAAAGAGCGCTTGGATCTATCATGCACCAAACTTGAATATGTAACAGGCAATCAGAACACGATGGGATCTTACATTTCCGAGTTCGAGTGGACTCTCAAGGAACTGCAAGTGTGCATCAATCGGTTGAGCAACAAAGTGGATACCCTTATTGAGGTGAATGATGCCAACAAGGGGGAAAAGAAGAAGGAAACCCCTCCGAGAACTTGCAAGGGAAAGGAAGTTGTCATCCAAGGAGATGATAACCCGAAACATGATGATGACAACAATCCACAAGAAAGAAAAAACTTTTTGAACATCAGAAGAACTCCATCTCCCTCTCCATCACCGAAGAGAACATAGGATGAACCTTCCGATGGTGACCGAGCTCTAAAAAGCAAAAGAAGCAGATGAACCGAGGAGTGGATGGAAGATCGATTGAGTATGTTCCATATAAGGAAGGATCCGGAAAGTATTATCAGGAATGCAACATTCCACCTTATTGGAACAAAAATAAGCTTATAGACAGAATGAATTATCTGAGGAACCAAAATGAAAGGATCTTTGATCAAAAGCAAAGAGATGAAGAAATCTTCAGAATACAACAAGAGGAGCAGAAAAGATTTGAGAAAATCGTGAAAGAGCTTGAAGAAGCAAACAAAATAAAAGTATCTGTTGATGATCGAACCAAGATGAATGCCATTGCTCAAATATTTACTGCTATGCAACAAAGCTTTTCTGATGGCATGAATGCTCCCGAGTTAATCCAGTGGTGGAATTGGCGAATCATACGAGGAGAAAATCTTGGTGAAGTCACCCAAAACTATCTGATGCTGAAGCTACATAGAAAATATGCATACAAGATTGAGGGACTTGACGTTGTGAAAGCAAGAAAGGAAATCAATGATATGATTCAGCTCAAGGAACTCGAAAACTAGGAGAAGCAACAGAAGAAGAAGAAGACTGGTGAAATCTCAAAATGAGGAGAAAACATTATTTTCTTTCCTTGTTTTATTTTTGTTAAGTTGCTTGTAATGTTTTGCTTAAAGCATTTTGAATGAATAAAAGACACTTTTTGTTGGGGCTCAACGTGCGTGTGTTATCTAGTATTTCTTTTACTCCTCGGATATGTTATGTAATCTCCAACTATTTAGGCACATAAATGAAAATCCCTTTATGGATAAAAGAAGCCGAATAGTGCGAGTATAAGGTGTTGGCATCATCAAAAAGGGGGAAATTGTTAGGAACCCTGAGCTGTTGATTTCGATGATGCCAATGACCCCAAGGAGACCCCCAATTTTATTTTGTCTTTTAGATTAGATCTTTAAGTCTCATGCCTCGATCCTAGAAGAATTCCTAATGTCAATAAATAACGAGTCATCACTAAGATATCTCTCGTAAAAAGGATTTAAGACTTAAGCACCGAAGAATTGAAGAACCGAAGTGAAGTGTTGAAGATCTAAAGAACGGAAGCGTTGAAGATTTGAAGAACCGAAGACAAAGGATTCAGGCCGAAGAATGGAAGGGCCGAACTTTTATGACCGAACAATCAAACTGTGATTGTTTCGAGGAGATCAAAGAGAATGATAAGGTTAATCATTCTCACGAGTAACCAAGGCAAAGACATTCTCTGAAAGTTGTCTTATCTATTGCCTTGAGAATAGGTTTTAACTGAATGTCAAATCGGATCCTATGCAACGATCCCAAGGAGCATTTAATGATTGTCACCTTTTTGTGGGACAAAAGACAAATTGTCCTTGCACAAAAGAGAACAAACAGCTAGAAAAGTATTGACATTCTGAAAAAGGTCAAACCTTACCCATTGGATATTACAACTAGATAATAGGTTTTGAATTTCACATTCCCTCTAACAGATTTGAAATTCCCACCTATAAATACCCTTGTCCCATCTCACTTTGAAAAGGTTGAAAAAGAAAAGTGTGCTAAGTGAGAAAACTATTTCTTGTGTGATCAAAATACTAAAAAGCTCAAAAGAAATATTCAGCTTAAAAGGAGATCCTGTGAAGTTCAAAAGTTGACATCAAGAAACTCAATCACAAGAATCTCAAAGTTGGAGAAACATCACAACATTTCAACCATCTCTACGTGTGGAGTAGAAAGAGGCGGAGTAAACTTGGGAGAAGTTGAAAAACCTACAACGACGTAGCTTCCTGGCTAAGTGATCAAAGGAGCACGTTGTAAAGGAGTTTGTACTATTTACGGAGGATATAGTGCAAACCTTCATGAGTTGTGAAGAAGAGTGGAGTAGGCTTAGTTAACAGCCGAACCACTATAAAAATCTCTCTCTCTACTCTTTCATTTTTACGGACTGCATTACATATCTTACACAAACCTAAAATTATATTTTATAAGAAAAATTCGTGTACAAGGTAAAAACTAAAATTTGACATAATCTTTCCGCTGCGTACTTATCTTTGTTTTGAAAATTTTTTAAAAATCCTTGTGAGTCTATTCAACCCCCCCCCCCCCCCCCCCCCCCCCCCCCCCCCCCCCCCCCCCCCCCCCCCCCCCCCC
>NC_044916.1:20335784-20403793 GCF_003576645.1 Ipomoea triloba | reverse complement strand
TATATATATATATATATATATATATATATATATATATATATATATATATATATATATATATATATATATGCTCTAGTGCTTGTTCATGAACATGTTTGTGAACATATAATTAAACAAACACTAAGCGAGTTTGTTCTTGTTTATGAATATTTTATTAAACAAACACAAACGAGTTTGTTCATGAGCTTTTAGCAAACAAGTCTACAAATGTTCAGACTATGTTCACTTATTAATTGAACTTTAAAATTTGTTCATTTATGTTCATTTACCTTAATAAACGAACGCTTATCGAACACAAACACGAATAATTTATCGAAAGTAGGAGTGCCGGTGATGATCACGAATTGTAGGATATTACTTAAAATGTTACTCCGTACATTTCTTTTCAATAATTGTGATATGAATTCACATTCACGGGTTGTAGGATATTACATTAAAAGTTACTCCGTACATTTCTTTTCAATAATTGTTATATAGATTGACATTCTACATCTACTTGGTACGATTAGATATGCACAAAAAAAAAAAAAAAAAAAAAAAAAAAAAAAAAAAAGGAAAGAAAAGAAGGTGATTATGATTGTTGACCAATATAATTTACTCCTTTAAAAAATATTAACGGTATATAAAATCATGTTAGGTAAAAATGTGAAATCAAGTTTTCAAAGTCAAAGTTTGCCTGTCAACAAAAAGCTCCCATTAGCAAAGGGTAAAACCCAAGTTTGAATTCAACATTTTTTTTAGTTTTTTTTTTTTTTAGATAAACTAGTCTTATATAATTATATTATAAGTTTGTTTCAATTATAAATCTTGTGTTCCAACAAAGATCATAAAACATGTTTTTGTAGCAATGATGGATGTGAAATCATGGATGTTGACTTCTTATGGTGTATTTTAGAGTGGGATCTTTAATATTGATTTTGGTTAATTTGGTATTAATGGGAGGAATTACATTTTTTATGCTTCTAATTCATTTAGTCGGATAATTATACTCAATAAATTTTGGACAATGTCTAAAAAGTGTGATATGTTTTGTGAAAATCATGCTCAAGAGTTAGATATTAGATGGATGTTGGGTGAGGTAGGCCTTTGGATGGCTCTACAATAAAGGTGAACATGGATGGCAACCTGAAGAGTTAGTCAAGAGATACAATTTTAAGGGGTAAGGGGAGAGGGAGTGGTTAAAAAGGAAAATAGTTGGTCAGACTTTCATTTTCTACTTCCAATAACGTCTATTTCTTTTCACAAGTTTTTTATGTATACACTTTTTTATTTTATCCACATGAAAATAGCTTATCGATCTTTATTTATCATATTATGGAATAAAAGTGACAGAGTATAATTTGCGAGTATATATAGTATAACTCGATTAAAAATAACTTTGGAAACAAGTAGATTCGTGAATTTACCTACAAGTGGGAATTGTGCCTAGTCTTACCATTGAATTTTGAACAATTTATCATGAATTACTATTAAAATGTTGAGTTGTAAAGTGATTCTAAAGTAGCTAAGAAAATACATGAGATAAATTCAAGAAATCCTCACTAGCACCTAGTTTATGCAATTCGAGAACTTAAACGAGTTGTTCTATTAATTAAATATATATACAAAAAAAAAATATTTCTTAAATTTAGATAATATACACAATAAGTTATTGAAGAATTTACTTAATAATCAAATACATAAAAAGTAATAAAATAAAGATATGTCACATATTGATTAGTACAGAGTGATTTACTGATTTATATATGGATATTTATCATTATTAAAAGTAAAAATAAGACAAAAGGTTAAGCTAGAACAAACAAATAATTAAATGTAAAAATATTACAAAATATAGCGACACCAAGTGGTCATTGTCAGAAGTTGATGTCAATCAACTTCCAGTGCGGAAATAATACGGACAGGAGTACAGGTAGGTCAAACACCAGCATGATGGCAGAAATTAATATTGTCACATTGAGAGATCAGAATGAATTAAATTTCTAATCATTTCAGGTTATTAATTATCGTCAGATCAGTTTCACCAATAAAAAACAGCATTTAATTAATTAAATTCCAGCTCTGCTGGATTAGACTCTGATATGAGAAGATAGACTCCAAGAATAAGACAATGTGAATATGAGAAAAGACAAAAACAAAAGAAATGGAAGATGCCATTCCATGTCAATAATGTCTTCCCATTACCAAATGTTTTGGCTATGTAAGCCGACACGTTATTGTAGAAAATTTTAATAGTGAACACAAATATAAATAAATGAGGAGTTTTTATAATGTTATATCATATTTAATTGGATGTTTAGATTAATTATATCATATAAATAGTGAACACAAATATAAATAAATAATTGGATGTTATACTTATAAACTGTAAATATGAAAATTATTGATTCTATCAAATATTTTATATCAAAATTTATACCATTTGATATATAGAAAGATTAAGTGACATATTTATTTATTACTCATAATTAGATGTGCCACTACAAATTAATTAAATAAAATTGTATCAAATGATATAAAATGTGATACATACTGATATTACTTTCATAATCATATGTTTTTTTCATAAAAAAGTTATAATATGGTAGCCAACATAGACTTTCTGGATTGATAAATAAATAAATTAAAAATATAAAATAATCCAGCTTGAATAAATTATATATTCTTTTCCCCACGTTATGACAACTTAAATGCATGTGTAAATCATATTGCTTTATTATATTGATGTTATGAGATTTTCGCAATGATTAAGCCATGCCCTTTGTTTTATTATGCTCCATTAACAATTATAAATTTAATTTAGTAACACATCATCCTTCATTTTCAATATTAGTAATGCTACAAAATACCTCTTACAAAAATTATTCTCTAATAATATTCATTACATGATATATCATTACCATATTAAATATTTATTTGATTCACATGATTTCTTTATTAATTCACAAAAGAGTTGGCCAATTTATGAGTACTCAAAGAGAAATTAAAAGAAAATAAATATAAGTATTCTTTTTATAGGTATCCAAGGAAAAAAATATTAAAAAGTTAAAAGTTACATAAAATAGCACTATGTAATACCTAAAAAATATGTGTTAAAGCGAGTTTAACCTCGGGATATTAATTTAACATTTGTATAATGTATACTTTGTTAATTTTATCTTATATTATTTTTAATTAATATTTTAATAATTTTAATTAATTCCATTTAATCTAATCCATCCATTAAAATTATTGTGAAGTATGAGTATCTCTTCTTGGAATTTTTGGGTTTAGCTTCTTTTTTTTTTTAATGCAAAATTTATTTGACTGCAGAGACTGGTTTTTTTGCCAGCAAAGTGTTTTGCCGACAGAAACTTTCTGCTAGCAGTCTTTCTAGTTTTCACCGATAGAAACATTCTAATAAATAATTTTTCTTTTAAAATACGTCCCATAAAGAAATTCTAAATTAAATGTCTAATTTTTACCACAGTATATATAACCATCTAACAAATTTAATTAAAGACAATCTTATTATTTAGTTATGAAATGTATAAAAATTGTGTTAGTACAATAACTTGTATTTATGTTTCCAATTAGATCAAAAGTTAATTTAACTCTTTTCTTATATCCTTCTCAATTTCTCATATTGTAATTTAAAAGAGTTAAATTAACTTTTGATCTAATCTAAAAACATAATAAATGTGAATGAAAGTTATACTCCTCATTTATGTCTGATCTGTTTTTTTCCGTTAAGTTTTTTTGTACATTATGCTATAAAAGTTGTACTACATAATATTTTGGACAAATATACCCCTACCGTTATAACTTCCATTATCTTTTCCACTATTGTTACTATGCACATGCATCCACCATATATTTTCTTATCTTCTTCAATAATAACAATAATATATACACATTAAATATTAGAGTTATATGTTACTTACTTTTTAAAATATAAATATCCAATTTATAAAAATATTTTACATTATTATTATTATTATTTACTATATTAAAATTTGAATAAATTTAAATTTTTAATACAAAATACTAATATTGGGCACCTATTTTTTGCGCATCGCACATAAGAAGAACTAGTTGGAAACATATGATTGAATATATATATATATATATATATATATATATATATATATATATATATATATATATAAGAAAATAGAATAAATGCGAAAAAGAACATAAATCATTTGCAAATATTATAATTATAATTTTAAGCTAATGCTACTAATAAATTTAAGACTTAAACACAAATAATTCATTAATATTTATTAATTATAATTATAATGTTACGGTTACTAGCATTAGCTTAAAAATATAATTATAATATTTACAAATGGTGTCTGTTCTTTTTTCGCGTTTATTATGATTCCCACATATAAGTAGATATCACAGCAATTCAATTTTGATTCTGAATCGCATGTTCCAGTTTGAACAAAAGGTTTGATTTTTTTTTTCAAATTTATTTTTTATTTTTAAAATAGTATAAATCAACAATTAATTTTTTTTTTCACTTTGCAATTTTAATAAACTGAAACCAAAATATTTAGTTCCGGTTATGAACTGTAACCAGAAACTTTCGATTTGTTTCAAACTAGTTAGTTCAAACCGAACTGTGGTCATTCCTACGACCGTACATATAATAAACAAGGAGAAGAGAAGTAAATGAAATACTTATTTTAAGTGTAAAAATATCCATTTAATAGAAAAGTGGAGAAAAGTGTCAATTTTAAAATAATCGAGGGGTGCTAACATGGATACATGAGCAATTCATGAAAAAAAAAAATCACTATAAGCATATAATTCAAAGGAAAAAAAAATATGATATCAAAGCTTTAGGAGTTAAAATCAGAAAAAAAAAATTAAAAGATTAACCTTAAAAAATCGTTGTTAAATTTATATTAATTAACTTAATCACTATACATTAATTAGAAAAAAATATTCTAAATGGTACAAAATTAGATTAATATATATTACTTTCATAATTATATGTGTTCATCAAAATTATAGTAGTGATAAAGTTCAAATTGAGGCAAGGCCTGATCTAATAGGCAAGCTAATTAGCAATGTTCAGCACAAACTTTCTAAATTGATAAATAAACAAACAAAAATAAAAATAATCAAGCTTGAATAAAGTATCCCTTTTCTTTTCTATTTTTCCCACATGGTATGACAAATGCATGTGTAGAATATCCTTTCCTTTTTTTTTTTTTTTTGTGTCAACGTGTCATATGAGGTTTTCACAATGATTTAAGCCCTGACGTTTTTATTTTTATTTTTAAGAACATCCGTGTCAATGAATTTTGTGGAGATTTTTGCAAAGAAAAAATTGGATGTAGGTTTTTAGAAGGTGGGATTTTTTTATAGTTTTTCTCTTATAGATAATACTTCGTATCTTTTTGTGAGACCCAATGAATAGGAAAAATGAAAATAGTCGTTGCGTGACGCACTATTGCGCCCAGTTGCACACGCTAATTGGGTGTGTCTTTTTTTTTTCTTTTTTTTTTCGTTTTCTTTTTTGCTTTTGTTGTCATATTTTATTTTTTCCTTTCTTCTTCTTTTCTCTCAGTTCCATTCCTTCCTACATGTCACTGCAAAAAAGATAAAAGAACTTGTAATGTTCAGATTGCTCTTATGCTCCTTAGATAATTATAAATTTAATTTAGCAATACAATCTTGTCTTATGTTATTTTACGGTCAAAGTTTTAATAACTTGAACTAATTTCATTCAATTTAAGTCATGGTTAAAAATTACTCTGAAGTATAAGTGTTTATTATTATTATTATTATTATTATTATTATTATTTTATTTGGATTTTTTGGGTATAAATTTTGTTTCTTTCCTTGGTTTTTGGCTGTAGACACTAGTTCTTTCTGGCAAAGTGCTCTACTGGCAGAAAGTTTCTACCGGTAGAGTGTTTCTACTGACAAAAACATTTTATCAGCAACCATGGTATTTACATTTTAAATGTAATTGCTAGTGTAATAAACTAATAATATTATATTGGCTTATTTTTAGTTAAAACTTAGATTAGGAAATTGAAGACGGTTAATTGGTTATACATTTAGTATATACTAGTTTTATACGCGCATGCACAAATGGGTTAATACCCAACGTTTATATTTAAATAAATATTTGAAAGTATATCAATGCAAGATTATATAGGAGAAGTTTATACATGGGTAATTGAATGTCGAAATTTTTTATTTAAATATCTAACTCAAAGTATATGTATGAGTCCAAGATAATATAGAAAATTCATTATAATTATTACTAAAATAAATGTTTGCAACCTTGTAAAATCGATAGTCTAAATATTTGGTCTAAAAATAATAGTCTAAATAAATATTACTTTTAAATTGAATTTTTCTAAGTGTTCTTAATTCTCTTTTGAGTAACATTGTCATTGTCTTCATCTTTACTATTTGTTCTCTTCCTTTTTGTTGGTAGTGTGTTATTTGCAATTCGGTTATTGTTGATAGCATAGATGACAACGTCATGCAATGAGATTATGATATAGGAGCTATGAACTTTCATTTAGGTGTTCTGCTTGGGGTTCATTTGGTTCAACCATTATTGTTGAATGAATTATTGTGGATAAAAAATCCCTAGTTTAAGAAAAAAGAATAAATAAACTAATAAAAATTTGAAAATTTAGAATATTATGTATTCCAAAGATATTAAAAGATAGTTTCTCGCTTCAATTTGCTGGGTAATGGGTTATTTGAGTACTTTCATTGTCAACAAATCCCCCAAGTAGTTAATATATATGATTGGTTTCAAACTATTTTTTTTTATTTTTTTTTCATGGTATTAAAGAAATACATATGTATCATTTTTTGGTGTAGCTACTAATTTATTTAATTCAATAAGAGTAAAATAGAGTGATTCCGCTTCAATTTGTTGGGTTATTATTTGAGTACTCTCTTTGTCAACCAATCCCCAAGTAGTTAATATAATTAGCTTCAAATTATTTTTTNTCCCCAAGTAGTTAATATAATTAGCTTCAAATTATTTTTTTAAAAAAATTTCATAGTATTAATAAAATACTTGGTAAATAAATATATAGCATTATTTTGTACTATAACTTTGATATTTAATTAAAAGATATTGTAAAAATAAGATAATGGACAATGTAATGAATATCAATTGATAAATTCGAATGTAAAGAATCTTTGCATGAGAGAAAATAAAGACAATATAACTAATGAAATTATTTTTTATCTTATTTAATTTAATTTTTTGATAATGAATAATTTTTTAAAATAAAGGTATTGTAGACAGATAATTCTAAATTAAAGAAATACATATGTATCATTTTTTGTTGTAGCTACTAATTTATTTAATTTAATAAGAGTAAAATAGAGTGAGAAACTTAATCTTGTCACATTTGATTGAGATGGGGTTCGAACCTAAAACCTTTCTTATAGAAATTAATGGGTAAGTTAAAAGTTAACGGAATATTAACAGAGAAGAGAATATTTAACGGAAAACTTAACAGATAATCATAAAAGTAAGGTTAAATTAGGTAATCTCTATTAATAATATTAATCTGAATTATCTTAACCATCTATTTGATTAAATAATTCATCTGAACCATCCATTTGATTAAATAATTTGAACGTCATTTTTTCTACCCATTTTAGGCCTAACTGTACTCTCTTTGACTCGTTTTAGTATAGTAGATATAATTAATGTTAGTTTTCTAATCTTAGAACGTATTGAAAATTGTTAAATTGAATTAAAAGACTCTGGCGACAATTGGCTGACAATTTGGTTGGGCTGACTAGAATTGATAAAAATTAAATAGTTAAGATACTTAATTGTTAGTTTTGAAAGTTGTGGACTCAAATTGACAACACCCAAATAGTCCTATGACTAAAAGTGAAATTAATTCATTTATTTAATAATTAAGAAAGTAAGAAAGTAAGAAAGATTATATAGGTTTTCTATTCATTTCTGGGATAATAAGAGTGAAAATTTCTCAATTAATATGATCTTCAATTATTAATAAAAGAAGGAGGAAAAATAAGCTAGAGTATAATATTTATTCTCACAACTTTGATTATATATAGTACATGTGATTTGAGCATAACTTTATCTGCAACAATTTGATTGAGGTGATTAAGGAGGCATTGGAAAGGTACCTCATGAGACTAAAAGAGTAGAAGTTTTTAAGAAAAAACTTTGACATATTCCAATGTCAAAATACTTAACAATTACATACATTAAAGACAGACCACCAAATCTACAAAGTTTAATTTTCTTTTGTGTTTCCATTTTCACAAGGCAAAAAAGTTTATGGTTTCATTACCTATCATGACTTTTTTTTATAATCTCTAGAAGGCTAATTTGGAGAAAGAATCAAGGGATCATTTGATAAGATCATGACATTTATTCAATCATATAAGGAAATTAAATTTGAATTTCGAATCTACAAGTAGGGAGTTACAACTAGAAATTATATATCCTTCAAGGGAATAATGTGTACTATTGTCAGTACTATAGTTTGACTTTGAAGAGATTAGTGTTATTGTCTTTTATGAATGTGAATTCGCTTAAATAATAGGAGTTACTAATTAAGAAGGTAAAATGATTTTTAGAAAGAGAGTAGTGTTCTCATTCCCCGAGTGTCACATTAGACCATATTTAATGGTAATTGTAAGATTAAGAATGATTTGCTTTTATATAAAGTATAAACACTCTGAGTTTAGTGCATTTAAAAATGCAATTAAAAATGTATAATGGATNTCCCCAAGTAGTTAATATAATTAGCTTCAAATTATTTTTTTAAAAAAATTTCATAGTATTAATAAAATACTTGGTAAATAAATATATAGCATTATTTTGTACTATAACTTTGATATTTAATTAAAAGATATTGTAAAAATAAGATAATGGACAATGTAATGAATATCAATTGATAAATTCGAATGTAAAGAATCTTTGCATGAGAGAAAATAAAGACAATATAACTAATGAAATTATTTTATCTTATTTAATTTAATTTTTTGATAATGAATAATTTTTTAAAATAAAGGTATTGTAGACAGATAATTCTAAATTAAAGAAATACATATGTATCATTTTTTGTTGTAGCTACTAATTTATTTAATTTAATAAGAGTAAAATAGAGTGAGAAACTTAATCTTGTCACATTTGATTGAGATGGGGTTCGAACCTAAAACCTTTCTTATAGAAATTAATGGGTAAGTTAAAAGTTAACGGAATATTAACAGAGAAGAGAATATTTAACGGAAAACTTAACAGATAATCATAAAAGTAAGGTTAAATTAGGTAATCTCTATTAATAATATTAATCTGAATTATCTTAACCATCTATTTGATTAAATAATTCATCTGAACCATCCATTTGATTAAATAATTTGAACGTCATTTTTTCTACCCATTTTAGGCCTAACTGTACTCTCTTTGACTCGTTTTAGTATAGTAGATATAATTAATGTTAGTTTTCTAATCTTAGAACGTATTGAAAATTGTTAAATTGAATTAAAAGACTCTGGCGACAATTGGCTGACAATTTGGTTGGGCTGACTAGAATTGATAAAAATTAAATAGTTAAGATACTTAATTGTTAGTTTTGAAAGTTGTGGACTCAAATTGACAACACCCAAATAGTCCTATGACTAAAAGTGAAATTAATTCATTTATTTAATAATTAAGAAAGTAAGAAAGTAAGAAAGATTATATAGGTTTTCTATTCATTTCTGGGATAATAAGAGTGAAAATTTCTCAATTAATATGATCTTCAATTATTAATAAAAGAAGGAGGAAAAATAAGCTAGAGTATAATATTTATTCTCACAACTTTGATTATATATAGTACATGTGATTTGAGCATAACTTTATCTGCAACAATTTGATTGAGGTGATTAAGGAGGCATTGGAAAGGTACCTCATGAGACTAAAAGAGTAGAAGTTTTTAAGAAAAAACTTTGACATATTCCAATGTCAAAATACTTAACAATTACATACATTAAAGACAGACCACCAAATCTACAAAGTTTAATTTTCTTTTGTGTTTCCATTTTCACAAGGCAAAAAAGTTTATGGTTTCATTACCTATCATGACTTTTTTTTATAATCTCTAGAAGGCTAATTTGGAGAAAGAATCAAGGGATCATTTGATAAGATCATGACATTTATTCAATCATATAAGGAAATTAAATTTGAATTTCGAATCTACAAGTAGGGAGTTACAACTAGAAATTATATATCCTTCAAGGGAATAATGTGTACTATTGTCAGTACTATAGTTTGACTTTGAAGAGATTAGTGTTATTGTCTTTTATGAATGTGAATTCGCTTAAATAATAGGAGTTACTAATTAAGAAGGTAAAATGATTTTTAGAAAGAGAGTAGTGTTCTCATTCCCCGAGTGTCACATTAGACCATATTTAATGGTAATTGTAAGATTAAGAATGATTTGCTTTTATATAAAGTATAAACACTCTGAGTTTAGTGCATTTAAAAATGCAATTAAAAATGTATAATGGATTGAATTTCTTTCTAAGTTGTGCTAGTGCCCTGTATACTCAACTACTTAACAATTTGTTGGTGTCCTTGTGATAGTTTTATTCTATGGTTCTAATTGCAATACTCATAGACGTAAGCGAAAACATATGCAAATTACGTACTGTAGTACATGTTACAGTGTCCAATATTAATCCATAATTAAAAATTACTTAATCTATAAATATTAAAATAAAAAATTTATCAATTGAAATTAGTGGAAAAAATTAATTCCCCAAAAAAAAGTTAGTTGGCCATAGCCCTTTGTCCCTTTCGTCCACCAAGGTTGACGGATGAAAATTTCCAGCCAGATTCTAGCTAGGTGAAAATTTGTGATTTTATACTTTTTGAATTTCTTAATGTAATGGAAAATTGGAAGAAAACATGTGGGTGTCAAAATAATTTCGTCATACTCTTGTGTAATCGTCTATAAATTAAAAGTGTGACCTTTAAATAGTACTAAAATATACTCTACCAGCAAGACTATGTATCAAACTTTATCAAAAAAAACAAAAAAAAAAACAAAAAAAAAAAAAAAAAAAAAAAAAAAANGTCAAAATAATTTCGTCATACTCTTGTGTAATCGTCTATAAATTAAAAGTGTGACCTTTAAATAGTACTAAAATATACTCTACCAGCAAGACTATGTATCAAACTTTATCAAAAAAAACAAAAAAAAAAACAAAAAAAAAAAAAACAAAAAACAAAAAAGCATACTCCACCTATTAACTATTCTTCTCGATTGAGACTTATGTTGATATATATATATATATATAGAGGTTCACGTGCGGGTGAGTGACTCCTGTGTGGTTGTGCGGTTAAATGAAAGGCATTGATTTTGCCTAAATAAACGTCCAGGATCAACAATAATGAATATAAAAAACACGTGATGACAATTTGGTCTTTTTGCATCTAGGTCAAATTTATGTTGCGTGGTTTTTCTTTTTAAGGTGCGTGATTTTCCTTCGTAAGGTGCATGGTTTTGAGCTTAAGGTGCGTTAGTTGTTGAAACTTAAGTGGGATGGTCTTAAGCTTTAGTTTCGTGGTTTTCCTTCTTAAGGTGCGTGATTTGTGTGCTTAATTTGCGTTAGTTATTGAAACTTAAGGTGCGTCAGCCTAAAACTTTAGGTGCGTGATTTTCTTCTTTAGATGCGTGGTTTTCCTTCTTAAGGTGTGTGATTTATGTGCTTAAGGTGCGTCAGTTGTGAAACTTAAAATATGTGATTTTCCTTCTTAAGTTGTTTTTTTTGTGTGCTTAAGGTGCGTGTTTTGTGTACTTAAGGTGCGCCATTTTAATGTTTAAGGTTAGGTGCGTCATTTCGAAACTTAAGGTGCATCTTTTGTGTGTTACTGCCGCACGGGAACCCTTCTATATATATATATATATGTTACTCCCTCCGTCCCTAATTGATTGTCTCATTTGCTTTTTGCACAGTTTTTAATAAAACATAACAAATGTTACTATCTTTTCAATTTTACCCATCAAAAGTAGGTGTTATTTGTGCAAAGTACAATTGTACTTACCTCATTAATTGTCTTAAAGTTTGAAAAGTAAAAGGGTAAATTGAAAAATGTAGAATGATAATTATATTCAATTTTATAAAGATGACACAATTTTAAAACAAACTAAAAAGGAAAGTACGGCAGGTAAAATTGAACAGAGGGAGTATTATACATTATTACTACTACCTAAATCTGTGTACTTTAGGATTGTCGATGTCAATATATAGTTTATAGAGCCCAAGGGCCCATGACAAAGTCAAGTTCGTATCATATGGGTTAAATACTTGATGTCCCAAACAGATTATAGAGCATACACTATACACGAAAATGACATTGGTATATCGCAACTTGATGCCTTGATTTTCCAATCGTCCCAACGGCCCTACGTACCAATGCCCTCAAATTTCCACCATGCATGAATCATGATGCTTTCACTTTATTTAGACGACCCACTTTGCTTCCATGCCATTATTTATATATATATATATATATATATATATATATAGATATAAAAGACCTAATCATATGAGAACTAATCACTAGGTGAGAACGTGTGAACAAATCTAAACTATTGATCTGTAAGATCTAATGGATGACAAATGAAGTAAAAAATGAGTCGGGTTATTTTCATAAATATTAAAAAAATTTAAAATGAGCAGGGTCTTTTTTATAAATATTATAAAGTTTTGTTTATTTTGAATCGTTAGATCTACTAGATCAGTGGTTTGCATTTGTTCGCAGGTTCTCACCGTGCCTAGGACATAGTTCTCACCTGATTAGGGACTTATATATGCTTAGGTTTTGATGCGGCGAAGGCCGCGGGTGAAAAATGTGGTTGAATCTTAGCCTTATATCAACTCCTCCTTAAAAAAATTCGTCATCTACAATCTACAACAATGTGCTCTGAAAGGCATAACAATATTCACTAGAACACAAAAATGTGCGCTGTAAGGCAGAAAAATATTAAACATTATTGAAAAGACAAAATTTAATACATGATATTCAACAGAAATCATAAGCGGTCATAATATTCAACTAAAATTAGTAATTAGTGATCCATTCAAGATCAAATGCTATATATATATATATATATATATATATATATATATATATATATATATATATATATATATATCTATATACATATATATATATATATATCTATATACATATATATATATATATATCTATATACATATATATATATATATATCTATATACATATATATATATATATATCTATATACATATATATATATATATATCTATATACATATATATATATATATATCTATATACATATATATATATATATATCTATATACATATATATATATATATATCTATATACATATATATATATATATATCTATATACATATATATATATATATATCTATATACATATATATATATATATATCTATATACATATATATATATATATATCTATATACATATATATATATATATATCTATATACATATATATATATATATATCTATATACATATATATATATATATATCTATATACATATATATATATATATATCTATATACATATATATATATATATATCTATATACATATATATATATATATATCTATATACATATATATATATATATATCTATATACATATATATATATATATATCTATATACATATATATATATATATATCTATATACATATATATATATATATATCTATATACATATATATATATATATATCTATATACATATATATATATATATATCTATATACATATATATATATATATATCTATATACATATATATATATATATATATATATATATATATATATATATATATATATATATATATATATAATACCTACGATCGTAAAACTAGAAGGCGCAACAATGTGCTCTGGAAAGCTTAATAATGTGCTCTGAAAAGCTCAACAATATGGGCTCTAAGACAAAATAATATGCATTTCGAAGACACAACATTATGTTTTGGAACGCATAACATTGTACTCTGGAAAAAGGAAAAAAATGCATCGAAAGAAAAAAAAGTTAACTTATTTACCCAAAGCAATGTTCACTGGAAAACATATCGCAGTGCTTTGAAAGACACAACATTGTGCTCTGCAAGAAAGAAAAAAATGCTCTGAAAGACAAAAAAAAAAAAAAGTAACTTACTTACACAAACTTACCATAATGCCACCATATTTTTTTTAAATTGCTTCATTCTGATCGTTGATCTAGACTGAGTATATATATATATATTCGACATTTCTTTAAATTTTGTTTCTGTAAAATCATGTTGATTAATCTTATCTATTAATGCAAAATGATCAATGACTATAAATTAATGGAAAAAATGAAGTGACATTTCTATAATTACGATTGTCTATTTTGAAAAATTTTAGGTGGTGTTTGGTTGGCTATAAATTTGTTTTTCAAGGAACCGAAATTCCTAAAATTTGAGAAAGAAATTTCATATGTTTTGTTTCATGGGAAATTTTTTCAAAGTAACTTAAAATTTTCAAATATGAGGAAAATCTTTTCTTAACTCGTATTTTATTTTCCATGATATTAGGGAACAAATGTTCAACCTAGCAATACAAAACTACCCTCCTATAAATTGATTATATTGATCATAGTTTGGAGATAAATGCTTGAAATAATACTTATTTAAATATTGCTATAATATTTATTATATTATTATAATAAAATATATAATTAGATCATTTTAATTTAAACATTTATAATTTATAATACTTTAATATTTTAGTTTGTTATAGTTTAATGTATAATTTATAATATTTTAATTTATAAATCACTATTACTTTTTTTTTATAATTATTATTGTGTAGGACCATGTTTTTCTTTATACTCATAATTCCTTAAATTTGAAATCCAACAAAATAATGAAATTAATATTTTCAATAAATTCTTTTCTTCAAATAAAACAATAAATTAAAATATAATCAATATTCCCAGTATTTTTTTCATGGAATTTAAATTCCATTCCCCCTCAATTATTTTCCATGAATCAAATGGTTAAAGTGCATTTACAAATATTTGATAGTATATTCAGAAACTCTTTTTCAATTGCACTATTAAGCGTTTCCAAATGCAAAAACTTTTACAATAATAATTTATATGAAAACAGATTTTGGTTATAAATTATTCAAAATTAAAATATAAATTATGCGTTCTCATTCATTTTTTTATGACTAATTAATATGAATACATATTATGATTATAATTTATTCAAAACTAAAATATAAATGATGCTTTTTGTTCTCTTTCTTTTTAACAATAATAATTTATATAAAAAATTGTGATTATAAAGCATTTAACCATAAACTATGCATGAAACTTTTTATTCATATTTTTATAGTAATATTTTATACAATAATATATTTTTATTACAAATTATTGAAAAGTAAAATATATACCATGCGTTTTTAAAAAATAATATTCTGTTTATAGCAATAATTTATATAAAAAAATACAATTTCAATTATAAATTATTTAATTGTAATTATAATTAAATGATGTTTTTTATTCTTTTATTGGAAATAATTTATTCAAAAGCATATTTAGCTATTAGAGTTAATTTCATTTTTGGTCCTAGACTTATAGGTGACAATCAACTTTTAGTCCTTTTTTTATTAGAACATCCTCATTTGGTCATAGTATTATTGTGACTTGACCAATTTTAGTTCTTCAGCAACAAAATCGTTGAAATATCGTTAAATACAAAGACATTTCAATCTTTTTTTATACAAAGTATGTTAAACCACTATATTTTTTTATTTCATTTTTTTTGAAAATATTCATAATTGAAAACCAAAATGTCCTATTTAATGATATTTAAACTGATTTATTGATAAATGACCAAAAATGGTCATGTCACAATAATACTATCCTAGGACCAAAAATGGATGCTTTAATAAAAAGAGACTAAAAGTGGATTGCCACCTATAAATCTAGAACTAAAAATGGAATTAACTCTTAGCTATTAAATATACATGATTCTTTTTTATTCTAGTTTTTTATGATAATACTTTAAAAAAATATTTATGATATATAATATTTTTTTTGCATCACACAAGTAAATTGTTAGCAATAAATGTACGTTTAGAAAGTAAAATTCTTGCTACACGACATAAGTCATGATTTTACTAAGAGAATAGAAAAGAATTAAAACAATGAATTGCATTTTACCTATCTAAAAACATGCCACGTCAGCTAAAAATAAAAGATGAAATTACATATAACATTGTTCTATGAATTATATATGTGTATAGTGATTTAACTCAATATGCCATTAAGTCAATGCTATTAAAAATTAACATGTCGTCTTTAAATATTTTGTCACTACATCCAACTACAATATTTATAGTCAATTAAAAAATGTGTCACATGATGAATATTTATAATAAATTGAAAATGACTATTTTGGTCCTCACTGTACTTATTAATTATGTTCAATTATTTTTCATGTGTTGCAACTTGAATTGCATGCAAAGTCTTGGCACGAGTTGATGACTTTTTTTTTTCTTTTCATGATTTGTATATATATAAATACACTTAGCTTGTTTTATTGTTCTTCCTTCTTATCTTTAATCTAATCCATTTTATTTTATTTCTAATAATTTCAACCTACAATGTGTGAAATTTCATGCCTAAGATTATGTGAAGTTAGCAATCTCTCTTTAAAAAAAATTATATTATTAATTGAACAAGTTACATAATTGAAAGCATGTTAATAAATTAATATTGCACTAAAATGTAATTTGACTTTAGAAAATAAAAAAATAGAAATATAGTGAAAATCATGAAAGAAATTTTGAAAAAATTAACATTATACATGCCAAAGAGTATATATAAAAATAGATTAAAATGTAATAGAGATCACCTAGTAATGAAGTGTTTCTTCAATCCAAGCTTTTAGTCTTTCTTTACAAGGTGAAATTGCAAGGCTAATCTATTCTAAAAACTAAGAAATGAAAAAGGGAACTTTGGAATTCAAGAAGGGAAGGAACTCCCCTGAAATTCTATCAAGATGCCTTAAATAGTCTCCGAAATTTCGCCCTAGAAAATATTTCCGCGCAGTGCTCCATCCACGCCACCCACACGCGTGGTTGTGTGCGTGGATGGTTACTGGAATGCTGCCACGCCACCCACACGTGTGGTTGCATGCGTGGATGGCTACTGGAATGCTGCCACACCACCTACACGCGTGGTTGCATCATCCCGGGTCCTTCGGGGCTCCTGACTTGCTTGGATTGCTTGTTTAGCTTGTTTCTTGTTCCTAGCGGCTCCCGGGACCTCTGTAATGTCTCAATTCACACCAAAGGTAGCTTTGTGTGCGGTTAATGAATTTAAAGCACAAATTCTCACAAGATTATCACTTAAGGATATTAAAAATGCTATAGAACACCCTAGCTAGTTTATACTCAAATAATAGGTGTCTTGGGAGCTTATCAGTCGACCTCAATCACAATTCTCTTACCGTTCGAAAAAAAAAACAATTTTTACACACGTCCATACTACCAAATCACCTCAACCACTCTCGTTGGCTAGAGAGTGAGGGGACTGGTGACAGGATAATTGGGCATCAACACCCGACCCGAATCATCAGCACTGACCCGAAGGCAACAAACGGTCACATGTTACACATTAATGGGATGATAATTACTCCAACGACTCTCCATTATCACCATGGAGTACTCAATGTATGCTCATCACCATTACCAGCACTCAGTGTAGCTCACCATTACCAGCACTCAGTGTAGACAGGATACTACTCCATACTTATTTTTGTTCCCACTTCCAATAATATTAATGGTATAAATAATTAGATTATATAAATATGTCTATCTATCTTCTTCTTCTTTTTTTTTTTTAATATATACACTACTTCGCGAAAAATATGACTAAACTGTTAAATAAAAAGATTCAACATACTATTTTAAAAAAATGAAATTCAAAATACTCCACAAATATTTCCAAAGATCATCATCTTTGTCGTCAATTGTCATTTAATTAGATAAGAGGGTGTTCATTTAAACAAGCTAGCTAGCTAAGAGAAGATGCAATGCAGGGACCATTAGTTCGAGTGTGACTGAAGTAGCTTCTTCTTTATATATTGTTCATATTCATCGTCTTTGTGCCTTATTGTTTATTCCTTATGTATGCGAAGATGGCAAAATTGGTATATATCTACAGAGAAAATATATCTTCTATACAAATGAATTAGGATAGGAATTTATTTCTATAACTAAGTTGATCGAGAACGAGTAAAATTGCCTAATTTATACACTGAGTCCAATTTATATCTTCTCAATGTTTTTAGCACTGGAGGCATACTTCAACATATTGGCTATTAATTGGGCAATTATTTACTCAACTTCAAGCAAGGATAATATCAGAAAACATAATCGATCCAACCTATTTCTTCAATTGTACTATATAATATTCAATGTTATAATTTATATATTTGTATATTGATCCAAATATTCTTAAAATATTATAACAAATCTATTTTGTGCATCGTACGGGTGAAAATACTAGTTTTAAAATGAGAAAGATAAGAGTAAAAACAATTACCTGCCTTTTTGAGTTAAGAAAAGCTAAAATTTCATAATTATTGGTGTAGTCGTTGTACACACACACATATATAAGTTTGAAATACATTAGGAAATTTTAAGTAATAGAGGTCGGGAGACTGACCAATTTCGAGCTACTTATAAAGATTGGAAGTCTTTTGAAAGATCTAAAACCCCTTTATATATAGTGGAAAAAGGTGACCAAGTTTTGTTACAAGTTGAAGTGATAACAGGCTAATAGCAACGTTGGGTGGTTGAGTAGATTAGTTTGGCTATATCTTAATCCGTGCAATATTCTCTCACTTTTAAAAATGAATCATACTTTCAAAACATCAAATTTACAATTCATTCATTTTACTTATATCATTGTAATATTCTCTCACTTTCAAAAATAACTCCACAATCATTTCACAATACAATAAAATAATAAAATAATAATTAAATAATTAAAAAAATAAAGTACAAAAATGTTGTCATGCGACAGGCTTTTATGTACTTAGCAAACTTGGAACATTTGCAAGCTTGCTATACACCTAAGCATTAAAAGAATAAAAAAAATAAAAAAGAAATCCGCTTTGGCATGTCATCTCATCATCATGCAAAGGTTATCTTTTCAAGAATAAGGATAGTCGTCTTAGGTGACTATGCAGGCAAGCATAATGATGATACTCTATAGGTTTAGATGTTAGGTCTATTATGACAACTTAACATTGATGTATTCTTGGTTGTGTGGTTGAATTGTTGAGCTTGATATCAAGGTATGATTTTTGGTCGATTAAGACTACTTTTAGAACACTGATGAAATTGGAACGATTGGACTACATACTCTTCCAAAATTATTAACCTTTCTAGTAAAAAAAAATGTATGCAATTAGAACAATGAACCACTTCAATCACTTCAATCGTACTTCATCTAAATGTCTATCTAGGATAGAGAGCTATTTTTGAAGTGGTTGATTACCCCAACAACTCTCCCAAATGCATCATAAGTTGGGCCATTGACAACTAGCTTGTTGAGCTACATCATATCTTTATCACCCGACCTTGAACCTTCGGTGCAAGAGTTAATTTGTCACAAGTTGGTCATGCCGAGTAATCAATAATAATGATCTTGGTTCATTGGATCCAAGTATAATCTCAATAGATTGCATGCTATTAAATTTTTTATTTTAAACCCTCTAATGTATTATGATTTTTTATAGCGTATATTTGGTGAGCTATTAATAATGGATATGATAAAAATGTTATATAAATGATGAAATTTTAATGAATTGATTATTGATTAAATTAAACTAAACGCTTCATTTTTTTTAAAAAAAAATATTGTATAAGTAACAAATTAATAATAACATATTTGTTCAAATAGTATTGAAAAAAATATAATTGAAATTTTTTAACAGAGACACTAAATGATTAAATTGGATGAAATTATGTCAAAGAGATTAATTAAATTTTTGGTACTAGATTTATAGCTGGCAGTCCAATTTTAGTCCTTTTCTTTTTTCAAAACATATATTCACTTTTATCCTAGTATTATTGTGGTACGACCATTTTTGGTCCTCTATCAACAAAACAGTTTAAATTTTATTAAATACAAAGATATTTCGTCTTCAATTATGGATTTAAAAAAAAAACTAAATATAAAAATATAGTGGTCAACCTACTTTTTATAGAAAAGATCAAAATGTACTTGTATTTAACTGCATTTCGATGATTTTATTAACGAAGGACAAAAAATAGTCATGCCACGATAATACTACGACCAAATGAGAATGCTTTGATATAAAAAGACTAAAAGTGAATCGACATCTATAAATCTAGAAACAAAAATGGAATTAATTCTTGTTTCAAGTTATTAGAATCTTAAGATATATAAAAAAACATAGGACAAAATTGATTAATAAAATATAACAAAACAAACATAACATCTTTGCTCTTTGATAATCAATAATAACCTAAATATTTAATTTTCGCCATATAATATACAGAATACTAAGGGTGGAAATAGACCGAGTTGAGCCGAGCTTTAGAAAATTAGACATGGACCTGTTAGGAAAATCTAAAGCATAGGCATAGGCTTGAGCTTGTGGATCGTTATACCGTGGATCAGCATTGTGGACCCTGGTCCGAAACGACGCCAGCGGATCTCATTACAGTTTTTTTTAACAAAAGTATAACTGTAATTTTAACAACAATAAAAACAGTGACGAAGAAGTAAGAACAAAAAACACACACAAGTTCATCAGATCACAAAAACACACACGACAAAAGGTGAATATTTAAACAACATTACGAAATTTGAAAAACATGGAACATAAGAGATAATACTTGGACTTATATTCTGTGTATCCTAACATTCAAATGCATAAACACATCATAACATGTGTTACTAACATGAATACAAAGAACGGTTGCATAAAATACACAGAAGGGTTGCCTAGAATACACAGAATGTTGACACAAAATACACAGAATTCATCCTTCTAACATTCGAATGCACAAACACATCACAACCTGTGTTACTAACATGAATACACAGAATGGTTGGCTAGAATACATAGAATATTGACACGAAATACACAGAACTCATCCTCCTAACATTTTAATGCACAAGCACATCACAACATGTGTTACTAACATGAATACACAGAATGGTTATCTAGAATACATAAAATGGTTGCCTAGAATACACAGAATATTGACACGAAATGCACAGAACTCATCCTCCTAACATTTTGGTACGGGGTGTACAATGCATTGTGCACCCTGGTCCACAATATAAATTGCCTGAGCTTGTATATAGGCTTTTTGTTAGGCTCAAGCATGAGCCTATAATTGGCCCGGCCTAGCCTGAAGCCTTTTTAAAAGCCTGTTTAATATTTAGGCCATTAAAGAGGCTTCAAAGTATGGTGTCCTACTTTGAGCCTATTTAAAGCTTAAATGTTAAGACTTTTTAAAAATTTTAATAAGTATATCTAAATAATTTAAGAAATATACATAATACACAATTACATAAGTATATCACCACGATGCAAACATAATAACATTAAAAAAAATAAAATAAAATAAAATAAAACAAGTCACGACTTCAGCATGCTCGTTAACTTGTTTAGAAATAAATCCAATTGTATTATTATTTGTTATCCTATATAATATCATAAATAATAAACAATCAACTCACATAATTAAGTTGTGACATTTCATTAAATATTATGACAGTAAGAATAGTTAATAAAAAAAATTAAACAATAGGAATACTTACAGCAAGATTAGCAACATTGTTTATAGTTGAATAATAATTTAGAATGAAATTTTAGAGGTGGAGGGTTAGAGTTTGGAAATTATATATACTTGGGTTACATTGTAAATATAAAAATATATATGAGTTATAAAATAGAATATATATATATATATATATATGTATGTATATATATATATGCCAGGCCTGTAGCCCTGTAGGCTGAGCCTAGTAAATATATGTCTGGCCTGTTTAGTTTAATAAGTTATTGAAATTGGTTCAAATCTAGTTTTTTACTAAACAAACTAGGCTTAACTAGACTCGTACACACCCGGAATACTATGAATTCTATTAAATTGTAACATTTTACTCTTTTTTTTATTGTGATAAAATGTTAGTATGGTGCCGACTGCTTGGGCACCATAAAATTTCTTGTGGGTTTTTGGTATGGTACAATTGACAATTATGAGTAACGCCTTGCCGCATTGTCTTTGTCCCCCCAACAAACGAAATTTGTAGGAACTAAGGTTCGTGCCTTTGTTCCCTTGATATGTTGGCATTTGGCAAGTGTAGGTGCGTATCGCTATGTCGACTCGTTTCATCATAACGTGACATGACATAATTGATTAAATATTAAAAATAACCTCTGAAGTAGGTGCTTGAATGAGTTGAACATGATCTTTATATCTAACGGTTACATGTTCAATTAAGTCGAGCCCATCATAGTGATCGTACAAGGTCGTCTTAGTGGAACTACTGGAATCTACCTATTCGGCTATTCCATGTAATTTTTGTGCTATTACACAATAACTAGGTTTACTTTTAGTCACCCAATCAAAAGTGTATAATAAACTTAATTTTTTAATTATAAACGTCTGTAGTTTAGGTCCTACAATTATATATTTGTCTGGTGTAGTTTTTCTCCATTGAAACAAAACTGTTAGTAACAATTAGGCTGTGTTTGGTTGACAGGTTTAGCTATCAGGAATGAGTATTAAAGTCAGTGTTATTGTTTGGTTGACAGGTTTTTAGAATACTACTATGTGTTTTGATTACCCCATTAATTGCAAAACTCATTCCCTAATAAAATAAGAGTTTCATTTCCCTTCCTCCTCATCTTCCCCAACTATAAATAATCATTCCATTCCACCCTGCTACCAAACATACAAAATACTCTCACCAAAACCCATTATCATTACCAAGTATTTGATACTCATTCCGATTTCGATTCCCATGTACGAACCAAACACACTTAGTAATTTTTTTTCTCAATTTTTTTTTGTTTTTACTTTCTTTCTCAAAATAAATTTAATAGTACGTTAGCCGTTAGGGCTAAACTTATTATAAAATTAAAGCATCTCAGTTTGCTCTTTTTCTTTTTCTTTTTTTCTTTTTTTTTTCTTTTTCTCATCTTTTCATCCAATAAACATATTATTGAGACAAAATATCTAATTTCCACCCAAATTTAATTATAACTTCAAGTTGAATGCATAATTTGTTCCTTGATATAGAAAGAAGGAAAATATGTGATGGAATGAGAAGATTAGGGTGAATTTAGAAGTTTAGCTCTAAGAAATTATGCATTTACGTTTTGAGACAAAAATAATAGTCTATAATGGGTCGAATACCTATGAGATCCTGTATTATAGTACTTTGTTCAATTGAATCCTTTTATTTATAAAATAATACAATTAAGGACAGTAGTTAACAAATTTATATGTACTCCTCCTTAACTTTTTATTTTTTAAAAAAGTATTGTCATGTAATATAATGAAAATCCTACAATTTTTTTTATGTTATCCATCTATGTACTCTTCCAACTTGCTATCATCAATCATTGCTATATTTAACTAAACTTATCATGTAGACATAATTTCTTACAATTTCAATTAATAAGGGTAGTTATACTAAGGGTGCGTTTGGTTCGCACATGGAATCGGAATCGGAATGGGGTATCAAATACTTGGTAATGATAATGGGTTTTGTTGAAAGTATTTAGCATGTTTGGTAGTTGTGTGGAATGGAATGATTATTGATAGTTGAGGAAGAAAAGAGGAAGGAGATGAAACCCTTATTTAATAAGGGTATGGATTTTCTCATTAATGGAGTATTTCAAACCCATAGTAGCATTCACAGAACCTATCAAACAAACACAAGCAATCACTTTCATACCCATTCCTTATGCCAAAACCCACCAACCAAACACACCCTAGTTTTATAGTGTTTCATGGTATACATATTTTAAAGCTATTGTTACCTATATATATATATATATATATATATATATAGAGAGAGAGAGAGAGAGAGAGAGAGAGAGAGAGAGACTCATGATCAAATGAGTCCACCACATTCCTATGAGTCCGTGTGAACATATATGAGTCATTGAATGCTTGAGATCAATATATTAGATTTTGCGAACTGTGCAAGTGAAGTGCATTGTTGCACAGTTACAAAGTTTATATATATATACTAGTATTTGTACGCGCGATTCGCGAAAGTTCATGCCCAATATTAAAACATTAATAAATATAAATAATTAAAATTTTTAATTCTAATTATATATACAAATATAGTATATGTATTTTATACACACACATATATGATTTATCATGTATAGAAATTTAATTAAAATATAACAACCATTAAATTAGTTATATAATAATTTTACTAAAATGATAATTAAGGAATAGGAAAACGATATGATAAATATAGGTGTATGATAATAATGATGGAGTTAAAAGCTAATGGTGTTATAACGGTGTAAGGGTAGTTTTGTATAACAACAATATAGTAAGGACAATTTTGTCTAATAACATTGAAGTGTACAACATTTAAAGTGAAATGTACAAATTTATTAGCATATAGAAAGAGGGACATAAATCAAGGATATAACCTTGATTGAGACTTATTAAGTTTTTAAATATATATATATATATATATATATATATATATATATATATATATATATATAAGGCCAGTCTTGGACATGTTTTTCCAGTGCCATTGCATAGGGCCCCTAAAATTTGGGGACCCAACTGTAAAAAAAAAATGAATATATGTATATTAGATATAGTAGTATTTTTTATGCAAAAAATTTACATGAAAGTTGGGACCCAATCACTTGAAATTATAGAATATAAACAAGAATGCAAGTTGTTAATTTGAGTATGATTAGAATTAGGCAGGGCAATTTGAGTATGATATGGAAGGGTGGCATAGAGATAGATTGGAATAAATTCATAACCTTACCATATGTAAGGGCAAGTTATTTGGCAAGTTCTTCGAAGATCGAAAGTCCGTCAACAATTTTTCTGTAATTTTGGTTTTCAAACAAGTTTGCAATTTTTGTTTTGCCATCTCTTCAACTCTTTAGGTCTCAAACAATAAAATTGCAAAACATCAATTAATTACGGTAATACATAATTTGATAAGTTTTATTTATTTTTAACTATTTATTGAACAACATCTATCAATAAGATTTTCATATATCTATAATTTTATATAACTTGTTTTTTAATATTTTATGTTCTTGACATAATTTTTAAACAATTATATATATATATATATATATATATATATATATATATAAGAGGGGCCAAATTAGAATATTGCACAGGACCCCTATTTTGATTAGAACGGCCCTGTATTCATAGCCGTTAGATCAGTCCACATAGATGATATGGATTAGCCCACATGGTCCTCACCCTCACCTGATCTGGAACCTATATATATATATATATATATATATATATATATATATATATATGATGGAGTTGATGGGTCCTCACCTAATGATAGGTCGTATGACCTTTGCAACCTGCGTGCCTTAGAGAACGGAGTTGATGGTTGCAGGACAGAAGAACGTAACACTGCATGGGCATGGGCATTTAGGGGCTATTCATAGAAGGGTATAACAAGATGCTGCATTTGGGTGGACTCGATGTAGTTCCCTAACGCCTTGGTGATGAACTCTCTTATTTCCCATTCAAAAATAGGAAAGCCACTGCAAACTCTAGATGGTGTGGCTGCCTTGAAGAAAAACTATAACAGCTAGATGGAAGCCCACCAAATAATGCCTTTAAATGGTGTAAAATAGCCATGCAAATTGTTCTGATGTCTTCTTACCAAGAATGAAAAGCTTAAACATATGTCGTTTCCGTCTGCGCTGGGCACCACCATCTTGGGATTGACTAAACTGAAGAAGCCGCTGACATGCGAAAAAAAATTACAAGAAGTGAAACTCAACTGGCACTAAAAGATAAGTGTCTATTATTATTTTAATCATTATTATTATTATTGTTGTTGTTGTTGTTGTTGTTGTTACTTTTAAACTAGTTGATTGGTCCAACAACCCAACGTATTCAAATAACTGCATAATTTGGCAGGCTTCATGCTGCCACTTACACAATATAATATAGTATGGTAAGTTATGTGCTACCAACTATATTGCACGGTGAGCTCTGCGCTACCTCTTACAACAACAGTTACAACGAATAAGTTTGGTCTTGGTCACAATAAATTAAAGGAAGATAGAGGTTTCTAAGCCTATGTTCAATTTTAATTTTATATTTAAATCAATACTAGTGGCACGACCAACTAATCATGTGTTTTTGGCATGCAGGGAACAACCTTTATGAACTCCTAGGTGCTCCGTGCACCTAACCATGACTCCCATGATCTTCAATGCTTCGAGTAGGAAATGTCAAAACTTTAGTGCCCCGAGCACAAACATTCATTCCAAACTACACCCACTCCAAGTGTTGTTATATGTGGTTTGGTTCAACGTGTACCTTTGTTCTACTTTCTTATGCCGACAAATACTTGCGGCTAAGAAAGTGGGGGACTCATGATGGAATAATATAATATGACTTACTATTATTATTATTATTATTATTTTTATAATAATAATAGTAGTATTAGTCAAAGCAGGAAGGAGTCCAACTAAGAAAATAGGGAAGTCTACGGGAAGTTATAACTGCGCAAAAAGACCGTATATAAATGCTCAGAAAGATCAGACAAATTATCTCAGGCTCATATTCAGTCCTAAATGTATAACATCTCTTCTATGTATATCTCTTCTCCTTCCTCTTTTCATTCCATGGCCATGACCTGTCTACATGCACCTGCAACTACAACAACATAGTGAATTTCGGTTTGGCTTAGCCCAAAAAGGCCTGTGATTTTCTCTGTTTTGGTTTCCACGTTAAATGTCCTTGTGTTATTGTTTATTGATTCTCTGCAATCACTTTATTACTATCTATTTATTTTTCCTTTCAGCCGTCGTGCTGACATTGTTTCTACCATAGTTCTTTTGCAGGAAAATTGGCATGGCATTTAGACATGAGAGCGAATCGTTGTAGAAAGATTCTATTAGAAATCAAATATTGTATTAGTAAGAATTTTATTAGTCGTTACCTCTATTTGGTTTTAGCCTGTGCGTTTGAGTTTAAGTGAGATACTTGAACGTGGCATAACGCCCCTTTTTCCTTTTGTTGGTATTTGAAAGCTTCTGCTATCGTACTTGAATTGTATAAAAAAAATTCCCGTATTTTCTTAAGAGGAAAAAGTGGGGTGTTACAGTTATATCCTTGTGTTGTGTATGAATTGATCAAGGTAGTTGTGACTATGTGTTGATGTCTTGTTGGAAGAGGATGACTCTTGTGTGTGAAGTGCACCACATGCATGAAGTTTTAGGAAGGATTATTCTTGCAAGATATTGAGGCATAATCCTAGACCTCCTACTCCTTGCCCCCTAGATCCAAGAGGGCATGGCCCGGAATGGAATGTAGACAACATGTTTGATTAAATACCTCATAGGGAATGTTGACACTAGGGTGCTACATTGCATTATGATAAGCCTTAGAAACCAAAATTGGCTAAGGCATTGGAAGTCATCTCACATAGACTCAATTCATCACATAGCTCCACCTCTTACCTAGTTCATTCATTTCACATGATCAAGGGAATACCGGTCTAATTCACCTCACATATTCTTTGTTTACTTCTTTTATTTGCTTTAACCTTTTACTTACATTGCTCTTCACTTCTTGCATTCTTTACCATGAACTCTTCTAGGTTCCTCGTGCAGGCCCGGCCCTGGGCAAGGGCGGGCTGGGCCCTTGCCCAGGGCCCATGCTTCAAAGGGGCCCACCACACCTGCCCATCACTTATATATACTATAGACTTTAAGTATAATTAAGTAATATATGTTAAAGTTAACAAATTCTTATTTAGCGTAGTTGGATGAGCTTATGGTTAAAATGAAGGAAGTCATGGGGTCAAATCCCCAAATGTACTGCTCCATTAAATATTTTCATTTTATCCCCAAATGTACTGCTCCATTAAATATTTTCATTCTATCTTTAGCAAATGTACTGCTCCATTAAATATTTCATTCTATCTTTAGCAAATGAATTTAGAGATAAAATTGTAAGTTGTGAAATTTATTTCTATTTCTAATCGTATTTTTTGAATTGTAAGTCTGTGATTTTTTTTTTACCTGTCATTTTTTTAACCTTTCTATAATAATAGTGATATTTATAATATAGATTGATTTGTGCTTTATATTAAATTTTGAATCTATATCAATTCGAGTAATTTACTATTTATATTTAGAACGTGTTATTTTGTGAATTGTATAATGAGTTATTATATATATGTAACATATTTTGTGATTTAGTTATAAAATTTGTTTTAAAAGATAGTTTATGTTGTTATGATCAACTTATCTAGTCAATGTAGTTTATAAGCTTTATTGTGCGTCATTATATTCAAATTAATCTTTAAAAAAAAAACTTGAAATAGATCTAACTAAAAGAAAAAAGTATTTATAAATATGATATCAATAGAGAAGATGTGTGATTTATAATGTGTTTTCCATTCAAACTATTTTATCCAATTAATTATGTTTTATATTTAGTTATGAATATCATTTATCATGTTTTAATGTGTTTTATTTATTGCTCACAATAATTAAGATGCCATGTTCTGCTCTTATTTGTAAGTTTTATTTTGTAAATTTTTTATTAATAATTACTTTATTATTTACTATAATAACAATGTGATTGTCTATACGCTTACTTGATTTTAAATTGTTTATTCGTTTTTATAAACTACCATTCTTTATTTATGAAGACACCAATGCAAATATTAATTATTTTGCATTTACTAGAGAATCTAGAGTTGTTTTCATTATTATTACTGTGTACACAAGAATGTTAAAAACTTATAAATTTTATTTCAAGTTATTTGATATTAGTATTTTTTTCCTTATTTAATTAAAATTTTAGTTATGAAAATATATTAATTTCATATAGGGCCTATTTTTGTTGTTACGCCCCGGGCTTATAAAATGATAGGACCGGGCCTGTCCTCGTGCAAATGTGTGATTTTGTTTGATAATACAGCATTCCATTCCAAGTGTCCATCCTCGTGAGATCGACATCCCGAGAATCTTCATTCCCAACCTACTTTCCATCCATCGCTAAACTACACCTTATCAAAATGGTGTCGTTGCCGTGGATGGCAACAGTCTTGGATGTTGTGTTGTTGGCATGAATAGCACATTTACATAGGCAGTTTAGTTTTCTTTCTTTTACTTGTTTTTTACTTACATTTGCTTATTCCATTGTGTCCACCATGCTATCTTGTGATTCCATTGTGTTGTGAATTTACCATTTCACTGTATTCACTTGTGATTTCACATTTACTTTTTATCATTGCACATTGTGTTTGCACGTTGAGCTCACTTGCAACTACTTCTAGTTGCAAAATCCTTTTCCTAATCTTGTGATTGTAGAAGGCTTGAAATAATGCACTCTCAAGGTTGTGATTTTGGGGATCTTTTCCATTACCCCACCAAATGCATACCCCACCATCTTCACATGACTACAACCCACCACCACAACCATACTCTCGAAATGCCTATTCCTACAACCCCCACTATCAAAACCACCATTACACTCCACCACCATCATACTTTCATATGCATCAATGGTACTCCCCACCTCCAAATAACCATTACCCTCAAGAAGACTATCTTGAAATGATCTCAAGGTTGGAGGGGGAAATGAGGCAAGAAATGGAAATCCTCCGATATGAGTTGAAGCAAATCATGATAAATGAGGTTTCCATGGCAAAGCAAGAGCTTATGGAACCATTGAAATTCTTGGAAGAAACAATTGCTCCATTCAAAAGGACTTTAGATATGGCAATACCACATCATGGAGGGGTGCTAAGGAATGATCCACCGGAAAGTCGCAACGAGTCTTATGATAGTAGCCATGAACATTCAAATCAAGGCCCATTTCATGAGGAAATGCATCATGGTTGTGAAGATCGAATCTATGACTACCGGGTGGGTCCCTTGAATGATAGAGTGTTGAACCCCTTGGAGAAAAATGAGCAAAACACGGCTAAGCTTGAGCAAGATATCATGCAAGGCTTTCGAGACGAGGTAGCCATCACAATGCGAGACTTGTGCAAGAGGGTACAGGACCAAATAGCCCAATTTAAAGATGATATCTGCTATTTTGTACAATTATTCACCCCTTATTCTAGTTGTTTTGAAGGTTATTTTCTGTATCCTAGTGAAATTGGGAATTGTTTGTGTGTTATATTGTCCAAGTGCTGAATTATCTACAAGGAACAACAAAGGAAGAATATTGGAGCATTTTGGACAAGTTCTAGAAGAAAAGGGAATTACAAGGAAGAATACAAGTTGGAAAAGAATTGGAAGTTGCCTAATGGGCCAAGGCCCATCTACCTCCTATATATTTGACATATTCTCTACAATTGAAGGAGGTTCCCTTACAGAGTTCTGAACCCTAGCTTTTAGTTTATATTTCCCCAGCATAGTTTAGACTAGTTTTACATTAGATTATTTTACTTTCAAGCTTGGAATCTTGGATTGAAGTTGGATTTGTTATTTATCAGTTAAGTTTTTCTTCCCTTTATATTTCTTGCAATGTTTATCTTTAATTCTTGCTTGGTTGTGTTTACTCCCATCATGAGGGAGTAATTCGCTTATGGGTTTGGATTAGGGGTTCATTGTTAATCTTGATGTTCGATTTATGATTAATTACATAAAGGGATTGAATCTTTTACCTAGGGTTTATGTTGATTTGGGGATTTCTTTGCACTAGTTATTGATTTGTGGCCACAATTAATTGCTAGTCTGGGAGAGGGATTCATTACAACGAAAGTTGGATGGAGACCTCGAGCCTTACCAATTTCAACCTAATTTTCCTACTATGAAAATAGAGGTAATTTTGGGGGCTTACAATGCTTAGGTGCTTAAGGTTATGATTGATGCATCACGACAGTGGGGCAATCTTAGCCTAATTCTCTTATTGATTACGAAAGTAGCTGAGTAGAATTCTTTTGTGCATTGCCCATATATTCCTTGGTTAATTATTCTTTCCCTAATTCTGAGTTTGTTAGAACATCAAGGTTACAATCCCCCTGATCTGGCCCATACTTTTATCATACAGTTTACACATTAATTAATTGCTTTCTTCTACACCATTCAGTCTTTGTTACTTGGATTCTATAAATTCATAGACTCTAGTGCCTGGTAATTCACACAGTTTCGTGCCATAACACCAATCTTCAGCGGAACGACATTGCACCCTTTTCACTCATCATTTGTACACATCACATTCAGGGATGATTCAAGGTTGAGCTTGTGATAATTCAGTCTCTTGCCAATAGTTGGGTTAACCTCTAAAATAAATGTTCTCCCTGTGTGTTATGCATTGCTAGTGAAGGCTTATGTGGGATTCCGGTGATATTTGTTTTGTCATAGCTTGTCTCAGTGCTCTCATAGTGAAATCTAGAATTTGCATGCTTTGAAGTGATTTAGGCCATTGTTGTTAGCCCAAGCCTTTAAACCTACCCTGTGTTATATTTATTTTCCCTAGTTGTCCCCTTTGAGCCTTGTTTTTGTTTAATAAGTGCAAAAGCACTTAACCCCGTTCTTTATGTTGTTTTTCTTGTTTAACCCACTATTTGACCCTTAGCCCTAAGCCATATATTTTCCATTCACCCTTAGAGAGAATGTAACATTTGTTCTTTAACTTAGAGGAGATTTACCTTTTTGAGCTTACTTTTGATAGAGTTATTCATGTTATCTTTGTTCTAGTGTGGGGGTGTGGTGAAGGAATTGATTGGTTGGTTTGAATTGAAATAAAGAAAGTGGCTGTTGGTTGAAAGAAAATTGAAAAGAAAAAGAAAAAAAAGTAAAGAAAAAAAAAGTTTGTGAAAAGAAAGAAAAAGAAGGATGAATAAAAGTGCATGACATGAATAATTGTCTTCACCCCACTAGTTTAGAATACTCTTGTCTTCCCAATTATGTTTTGCTCTCTTGATTCATATTTCCCATATCTCCTCTAGGTTTAATTGTGAATAGGTGTGAAATTCTCTCTCGTTTGTCTATTTTTCCATATCCTTTCTTTGTTTAGCCACTCACCCTTAGCCCCATTACAAGCCAAATAAAGTCCTATTTGATCTTAGCATGCAGTTTTAGAGTGATCTATGTGAGTATGAAGGGCATGTCTATGGGAGTTCATCTTAAGCCAAGTCTTGCATAATCTTAACTGAGTACATGTGCATACATGGTTTAATCTACCTAATTTCGGGTGCCCGGTTATTGGCCTGGGAGTGGGACTCACTTGTGATTCTGAGATGATTCTTGAATCAGGTTAGGTTGTACAAGTTGGTTGGTGGTATGTTCGGTTGAGCAGGAAGGTAGTGTGATCAGTTGCAGTGCATGGAGGGTGGAGTATCCTAGGTAATTGCTTGAGGACAAGCAAAAGTTCTAGTGTGGGAGAGTTGATATCTGCTATTTTGTACAATTATTCACCCCTTATTCTAGTTGTTTTGAAGGTTATTTTCTGTATCCTAGTGAAATTGGGAATTGTTTGTGTGTTATATTGTCCAAGTGCTGAATTATCTACAAGGAACAACAAAGGAAGAATATTGGAGCATTTTGGACAAACTAGAAGAAAAGGGAATTACAAGGAAGAATACAAGTTGGAAAAGAATTGGAAGTTGCCTAATGGGCCAAGGCCCATCTACCTCCTATATATTTCTGGGAGAGGGGATTCATTACAACGAAAGTTGGATGGAGACCTTGAGCCTTACCAATTTCAACCTAATTTTCCTACTATGAAAATAGAGGTAATTTTAGGGGCTTACAATGCTTAGGTGCTTAAGGTTATGATTGATGCATCACGACAGTGGGGCAATCTTAGCCTAATTCTCTTATTGATTACGAAAGTAGCTGAGTAGAATTCTTTTGTGCATTGCCCATATATCCCTTGGTTAATTATTCTTTCCCTAATTCTGAGTTTGTTAGAACATCAAGGTTACAATCCCCCTGATCTGGCCCATACTTTTATCATACAGTTTACACATTAATTAATTGCTTTCTTCTACACCATTCAGTCTTTGTTACTTGGATTCTATAAATTCATAGACTCTAGTGCCTGGTAATTCACACAGTTTCGTGCCATAACACCAATCCTCAGCGGAACGACATTACACCATTTTCACTTATCATTTGTGCACATCAAAAGACATGTGGGAGAAGTCCCGGGCGGAAGCACAAGCCATCACGTTGAAAAATGAGAATGCACCCTTGGTTCCTAAGACTATTGATGAGGTTGTTTCAAGAAATGAGGGCAAAGAGGTACAAAGACCTAACAAGAAGAACAAGGCTAAGGCCCAAGCAAAGGTATCCATCTATAAACCTCAATTCCCTATTCCTAAAAGACTCAAGGCCAAGGAAGGTCGTATGCAATTTGACGAGTTCTTCCAAGCATTGAAGCAATGGTATTTCAACATACCTTTTGGATACCCGGAATAAGTGCCACAGTATGTAAAGTCCATGAAGGAATTCATAATGCACAATAAAGCAATGGTGGAGGTGAATGTTGTGTTACTTG
Organism: Ipomoea triloba; assembly: GCF_003576645.1. NCBI lineage: Eukaryota > Viridiplantae > Streptophyta > Magnoliopsida > Solanales > Convolvulaceae > Ipomoea > Ipomoea triloba. The sequence goes on along the minus strand of NC_044916.1, from coordinate 20,369,986 downwards.
GTAGTAATGTTTTCTTGGAAGAAAAGAGTATGGAAAAGAAAGTGGAAACAATGTGGTGTTCATTGATGTGAAAGAGTTGATTGCTAAAAATAATGAGGGTGGAATAAGGAATGGAATATTAGAAAAAGAGAGTGAGAAGAAAAAAAGAGAAAGAAAGAAAGAAAGAAAGGGGAGGATGATGACACGTTCCTTAAGCCAAATCTTGAAAAAATTCTTGAAAGAGGTGTGCATTATGTTAACTTGAAGGAATTTGTGGTTGTTCGACACTTAGGGGCATACCACAAAGGCAAAGTGGACAGGACGCTTAGCATGGTCCCAATACTTGTGTGCTTCGATGCGTAATGGTAAGTTGCGTCGGGCTAAAGACGTAAAACGTGGCGCTTCTTGGAAAGCAACCTAAGGAAAATGAAAAAAAAATACTTTCATTGCATTTTTCTTTGTTTTAATTGTCATTTACTTTCTTTGCATTTTTCATTAGTAGTTTAACATTTTAATTCCTAGGGTAGTTTCTGTCTTCTATTTGAGTATTGTTTTTCAATAATCACTCCCTTAACATCGCTTACATTGATATTTTTGGTTGTGAGCCCTTGCAAGCACCACTAATGATGTTGAATGCCTTGTGAGTTTTTAGAGCAAAATTCTTGATTTGGGGTTGATTGATAAAGAGTTGATGGTGCCGGATGATTTGAATGGCAAAGTGAACGGGCCATAGATACAAGTTTTGGAAACATCAAAGGGAGTTTCTCTTTCTCCTTACTCTTATGTACGTTAATGCTGAGCCCAGTTCACATTCCTAAAGTGTGGAAAAAAAAATCTTTTTTGTGCTTACATGCTTTCATCCACCCCATCCATTGCTTCTAAAGTGTGGAAACTGCACCCTATTTGCACTTCTAAAATGTGGAAAGGGCGTGGTTGAACTTTTGTACTGCACCGCTCACATGTTTGCTTGCTTGTTATATTCATTCCACCCCGTATACCCACCACGCCTCACACCACACTTCTAAAGTGTGGAAAGCGGACACATGTTTCCACCCACCCACTCATGTTTCCACCCTCGCATCCACGTGACTGAACCGATGACGATGTTTGATCTAAAGTGTGGAAAGGGTGCACTTCGTGTTTTCTTGCTATCCATTGTGGTGCACACCCTTGTGTTCTTGATTGATCATCGTCTTTAATGTTGACATGATAAGATTTTGTACTAGTTTTGGTGTGTGATATTGTCTATTTTATGTCCCAAATGTGCTCAAATAGTGTGTGACATGTTTAACTCATGGGATGTTTTTGAAGATTGCTTCTTTACACTTGTGAGACTACATAGAACCCAAGTAGGTTTACAACTCTTGTGTTCTTGAATCGATTCATATATTTGGAAAAGCGTAGAGATCTATGTAAAGTCGGTTGTCCCAATGTCGTTATCTTAGAAGATGAGAGAATAGAGAGNACTCTAGTGCCTGGTAATTCACACAGTTTCGTGCCATAACACCAATCCTCAGCGGAACGACATTACACCATTTTCACTTATCATTTGTGCACATCAAAAGACATGTGGGAGAAGTCCCGGGCGGAAGCACAAGCCATCACGTTGAAAAATGAGAATGCACCCTTGGTTCCTAAGACTATTGATGAGGTTGTTTCAAGAAATGAGGGCAAAGAGGTACAAAGACCTAACAAGAAGAACAAGGCTAAGGCCCAAGCAAAGGTATCCATCTATAAACCTCAATTCCCTATTCCTAAAAGACTCAAGGCCAAGGAAGGTCGTATGCAATTTGACGAGTTCTTCCAAGCATTGAAGCAATGGTATTTCAACATACCTTTTGGATACCCGGAATAAGTGCCACAGTATGTAAAGTCCATGAAGGAATTCATAATGCACAATAAAGCAATGGTGGAGGTGAATGTTGTGTTACTTGGTAGTAATGTTTTCTTGGAAGAAAAGAGTATGGAAAAGAAAGTGGAAACAATGTGGTGTTCATTGATGTGAAAGAGTTGATTGCTAAAAATAATGAGGGTGGAATAAGGAATGGAATATTAGAAAAAGAGAGTGAGAAGAAAAAAAGAGAAAGAAAGAAAGAAAGAAAGGGGAGGATGATGACACGTTCCTTAAGCCAAATCTTGAAAAAATTCTTGAAAGAGGTGTGCATTATGTTAACTTGAAGGAATTTGTGGTTGTTCGACACTTAGGGGCATACCACAAAGGCAAAGTGGACAGGACGCTTAGCATGGTCCCAATACTTGTGTGCTTCGATGCGTAATGGTAAGTTGCGTCGGGCTAAAGACGTAAAACGTGGCGCTTCTTGGAAAGCAACCTAAGGAAAATGAAAAAAAAATACTTTCATTGCATTTTTCTTTGTTTTAATTGTCATTTACTTTCTTTGCATTTTTCATTAGTAGTTTAACATTTTAATTCCTAGGGTAGTTTCTGTCTTCTATTTGAGTATTGTTTTTCAATAATCACTCCCTTAACATCGCTTACATTGATATTTTTGGTTGTGAGCCCTTGCAAGCACCACTAATGATGTTGAATGCCTTGTGAGTTTTTAGAGCAAAATTCTTGATTTGGGGTTGATTGATAAAGAGTTGATGGTGCCGGATGATTTGAATGGCAAAGTGAACGGGCCATAGATACAAGTTTTGGAAACATCAAAGGGAGTTTCTCTTTCTCCTTACTCTTATGTACGTTAATGCTGAGCCCAGTTCACATTCCTAAAGTGTGGAAAAAAAAATCTTTTTTGTGCTTACATGCTTTCATCCACCCCATCCATTGCTTCTAAAGTGTGGAAACTGCACCCTATTTGCACTTCTAAAATGTGGAAAGGGCGTGGTTGAACTTTTGTACTGCACCGCTCACATGTTTGCTTGCTTGTTATATTCATTCCACCCCGTATACCCACCACGCCTCACACCACACTTCTAAAGTGTGGAAAGCGGACACATGTTTCCACCCACCCACTCATGTTTCCACCCTCGCATCCACGTGACTGAACCGATGACGATGTTTGATCTAAAGTGTGGAAAGGGTGCACTTCGTGTTTTCTTGCTATCCATTGTGGTGCACACCCTTGTGTTCTTGATTGATCATCGTCTTTAATGTTGACATGATAAGATTTTGTACTAGTTTTGGTGTGTGATATTGTCTATTTTATGTCCCAAATGTGCTCAAATAGTGTGTGACATGTTTAACTCATGGGATGTTTTTGAAGATTGCTTCTTTACACTTGTGAGACTACATAGAACCCAAGTAGGTTTACAACTCTTGTGTTCTTGAATCGATTCATATATTTGGAAAAGCGTAGAGATCTATGTAAAGTCGGTTGTCCCAATGTCGTTATCTTAGAAGATGAGAGAATAGAGAGAAGGTGAGCCACTTCGCTAGGATTCGGGTACCCATTGCACCGATCTTCAAACAAGCATGGAGCTCCATGTGAAATCGGGTGCCAGATGACGTTATCCTAGGGAGGTGAGAAGAAAGAGAGCCCACCTAAGCCATTGGCGAGGAGAGGCCCATGCCAGACCCTCACTTACTATTTGTGCATTGGGCTTTGGCGTTTGGTTGGACGGGTTGGTTAAGTTGTGTACATCATTCCCATTAGTGGGATCGGCTTAAAGACCCTTGTAAAATAGAAGGTAAACCTTAAATTTGGATTGCATGCTTGGTTAATTGGTGTGAAAAATGGTTTCCTGAAGCTTATTTTGATCTTTGTGGGTTTTTGCTTCCTTTGTATATTGCTAGAGTTCTATGGCGCATGGTTAACACCCTTTGTACATAGGATGAGGGATTTCACCCTCTCTAAATTCCTGCACCCTCATTCTTGCTTGACCAATTGGATTGATTAAGTTATCTTTGGTATCTTTGGCATTTAGATGATCTTGATTTGATTGAGACTTGCTTGAGGGCAAGCAAGATTTAAAGTGTGGAAACTTGTGATAGATGGCAAACACACCTATATTTATGGGTCTAAAAGGGGTTAATTTGTGCTACTTTGTTATCCTTTGTGATTAATTTATGGTTACAATTGCTCTAATGTGCTAATATTTTCAAAGCTCTATCATTTTGTGCACTTTAGTGTGTTTTGAAGGCTTTGAACTTAAAGAAAAGGCATGTGAAATTGACCAAGAGCAACCAAGGAAGAAGCCTAAGTGGATCCAATCAACAGGACGTCCACACTCATGGATTGGAGCATAGATTGGAACCAGAAAGTTCCACGCACCAATTCACAGACGTGGATAAGCAAGTGAGAATTTAAGTAACCAATCCACAAGCACCCCAAGTTCGTGGATTTGGCTCTGCGCGAAATTTGAAGAGGATGCTTTGGAGGGAAGACTATTTAAGGCTTAAGATAGATATTTTTAGGAGGTTCCTACATTTTAAAAGGAGAATTTCTAGATTTGGTAGAAGTTACACTTAGAACTTAGCTCAACTTTGTAATCTCTATTTAATTTGTGATTTGAAGATCAAGCTAGAAGACAATTCTCTTTGGATTTTGATTGCAATTGCATTAGGTTATTCCATTTCATTACTTTAATTTCAATTTTAATTTCTTTCTATTTGATTGAATCTAGGTTAGATGATGTTTGCAATTACTAGCATGAGTGGCTAGTTTTCTTATAGGAATTGAGTTGTGAATTTGAATATGATGCTAGTGTAGACCTATATTCTCAATTAGGTTATTGTACTGCATTGGATTGATTGAAATATTCTTGTCATCCTTGATGAATTGTATGTTTCCTTATAGTATGGTCACCTCTAGGAATGTTGTAAGGCATTGATTCTAGGCAAGAAATTGTTAGAATCAATGTAGCTCCAACTCAATGATGTTTTCTTGTTTTGAGACCAAAAGGTAGAGGTAGGAAAGGGTTTGAAGGCAAAGTGTTTGTAAAAATGTCTCTTAGGGAAATTGGTCACCTAAAAGTTCTCTAATCCAAGAGTATGTCTAGTAGACTGAGAGGAAAAAGACAATAGCAAAGCCTCTCAAGAGTAGCAACCAATGCTAGCCTTCTAAATAGCAACTCATTTCTAACTTTCTTTTACTCGAATTCCAATACTATCCTTGCAAACTTGGTCAGTACAACATGACTCAATCACATCCATCCTTTGTGACATGGCACGTGATGATCTTGCATCTTTATTCCCTTGATTAAAAATATATCAATACTTCCAATTTGTCTTCCTTTGAGATCGACAAACTCAGGATTCATCCCACAAATCTTTAACACTTAAACGCACACTATGCGCGTTGTCAATATCAACTACTTGACTCATGTGCATGATTTTGTTGTGTTGGCATTTGAGGCTGTGAGCTGATTGAAGACATCTTTGGCACTTATAGTTTGATTTGATTAATGGCTTACTTGGGGACAAGCAAGAATAAAGTGTGGAAACTTTTGATAAGTGTCAACATGTGCTACTTTTGTGACGTAATTTGGAGACATATTGTGCTATAATTGGAGTCATTTGAGTCTATTACATGCTTAGAATAGCTTATTTTAGCTAAAGATATGAGCAAGGACCAATTGTGGTTGCATGTGTGGAATATAGCAAAACATAGACGTTTTTAGGGCATTTCGGCAACAGTTCGGTAATTTGAGCATATCTAGAGTTTGGGGTGTTCAAATAAGGTGATTCTAGTGGCATTAGAACGGTAATTCTAAAGAATACAACTTTCATGAAGACCATAAAGGTTGATTCGGACTTCTTGGTAGACATTTCTAGCCATGAACGTTTCAAGTCTCTGATCACGAACCTGTCACGCGCATGACAGCAGCATGAATTAACTTCTACAGCTGATCACGCAAACTGTCACGCTAGTGACTCCAAATCACGCTACCCACGAATTGTTTTTAAAAATCCAATTAGGCTGATATAAGAGGGGGGTTAGATCAGATTTTTAGGCATCAAATCATTTTTAGACTTTTCCATTAGATTAGAATTTTCTCTCTCTAGGTTAGATACACTTCTAGCTCAAGCCCTCTCTAATCTCTCCATTTCCTAGCAAGAGGAACTTCAAGTATTGTAGGAGGATTTGACAACTTCTGTTATAAGTGATTTATGACTTTTGCGTAGCAGTATCAAAAGTTTTGGGAAGTATCACGAGTATATCGTTCTCAAAGGAAGGCAAATATGGAAGCGTTAAGGTGTTCTTAAACCAAGGAATAAAGGACCATACTCATCATATACAAGGCCACTAGAATCAAGTATGCTTTGTGCATGTTGTAGTATCAAAATCAAAACAAAGATTCAAATTCAATAAGGGCAAGACTTAGGAATGGAATTGCGACCAAGTATATGATGCTTCTAGTGCTCTTAGAACTTAGGTTCTATACATTGCAAGGATGATATTCATGAGAGGCTTTGCTAGCACTTTTCACCTATCGGTCTACTATGCATCCTCTAGGCTTGGAACACTTTTTAGGTGACCAATTACCTAAGAGAAATTTTATCAAACACCTTAACTTCACCTCTTTTCTTACTTAAGCCTTTCGGATCTTAAAGCATGAAAACACCTATGGTTTGGAGCTACATTGAATCCAGCAATCTCTTGCTAAGATTCAATGCCTTAGACAATCCCTAGAAGTGGCCATTTGGTTTGGAGCTACATTGAATCTAGAGATGGTCATTCTCAAAGGAAGCAAACAATTCATCATAGATATCAAGAACATTTCATCAATCCATTGCAATGCATAAACCTAACTTAGAAATGCATTTCACACTAGCATCATGACTAGAATCAAAATTCAATTCCTAATAGAAAACCTAGCCGCACATTCTACAAATTGAAATCATCATTTAACCTAAATTCACCAAATTGAAAGCAATGAAAGTAAATATCAAAGCAAGAAAGTAGATTACCTAATAGATTGCAAGTAAAATTCAAACTACAAGGGAATTCAAGGAGATGAAAGAGTGTCAAGCCTTCTTCTCCAAAAACTTCTTTAAAGTACAATGTGTAACTAGAGAGAAAAAGTACAAAAATGAATCTATGTTCTAAGTGTTGAAAATCTAGGAACTCCCTCTAAAAATATCTAATCCTAGCTTAAATAGCTTTCCCTCCAAAGCATCTTCTTAAAAAATCCGCGTTGCTCCCTGTCCACGATTCAATCCACGAGCGTGGATCGCTTGTGGATTGGATCACTTACTAAACCACGTTCCCGTCCACGATCGTGGAACCTTCTATTCTCCATCCACGATCATGGACCCTCCTCTATTGACATGTTCCATCTATGTTATTTCTCCTTGATTGCTCCCGGTCAAGTCCACATGCTTTCTCTTAAGCTTAACACCTTTCAAAACCACTAAAGTGCAAGATATGATAGAGCTTTGCAAATCATTAGCACATCTAAGCAATTATGACTATAAATCAACCACAAAGTATATGATTTAAGTATAAAACAACCCCTTAAAGACTATTAAATATGAGTGTCTTTAGCACTTATCAGTAAGCTTGGATTGTCTTCTTCATTGATGATTGATCGCAATTGCTATTGAGTTAGGTAGTTTCATTGCATTTAATTTTTTTAATTTCCTCCGTTGATTGCTCAATTGCTTTTGTTATTCAATCTAGATCAATAGTGCTTGGCTAGAATATTCATGTGAATTGGATCCTATTTCCTTGTGTTGTGTATGAATTGATCAAGGTATGTAGTTGTGACAATGTGTTGATGTCTTGTTGGAAGAAGAATGTTTATATTGACTCTTGTGTGTGAAGTGCACCACATGCATGAAGTTTTAGGAAGGATTAAATACCTCATAGGGAATGTTGACACTAGGGTGCTACATTGCCTTATGATAGGCCTTAGATACCAAAATTGGCTATGGCATTGGAAGTCATCTCACATAGACTCAATTCATCACATAGCTCCACCTCTTGCCTAGGTTCATTCAGTTCACATGATCAAGGGAATATCGGTCCAATTCACCTCATATCTTCTTTGTTTACTTCTTTTATTTGCTTGCACCTTTTACTCACATTGCTTTTCACTTCTTGTATTCCTTACCATGAACTCTTCTAGCTTTCTCGTGTAAATGTGTGATTGTGTTTGATAATACAAAATTTCATTCCAAGTGTCCATCCTCGTGAGATCGACATCTTGGGAATCTTCATTCCCAAGCTACATTCCATCCACCGCTAAACTACACATTATAAACCCATGTGTTCTAATTTTGCAAAACATTTGATCACGAGTACCACCCCCATTTCCATTATCCAAAATTTTGGGTATTTTTTTTTTTACAAATCACTTGTACATTTGCGGAAACATAAATTTCTAACCAAAAGGAAATGGGATGTTACCGTCATGTTTAAATATTTAACTATAATCAAATGCACATGCTAAAACCCAAACATAAATAAAATAACTCATTTCTAGCAACAACCTTTAAGTTATCTAAAAATTCAAAAGTCTGAACTAATGTATGAATATGGCTCTCAAGCTCCAAATTTCATGCAAGAATGTACTTGCAACAAATGGAGGAGAACAAACAAGGAAGCACACAAATTCAACATAAAGCTGGTATGATTAACTCCACCCCATAAAAATATTATTTTACACATAACTAATGACAATAATGGCAATAATGATTCACATTAATCAAGATTTCACACACACACAGCCACACACAGATATATATATATATTCCTGTACTTTTGAAAATTAAGAATATAGTTTAGCCGTAAGGCATTATCAATAATCTCTTTTAAACATAATTTTTAAAATACTTCACCATAACTATTCAACTATATGAATAGAAATTTTCTCGAAAGAGGATAATTCCATAATTTTTCAAAATAATATTCTTTTCAAAAATATTTTTTTTCAATAAGTATGGAGAATATAATATTATTTTCAAATATCCATTTTTCAATAAATATGGAGAATAATTTACTGTTTTCTAAAAAAAATGTATTTTTCAATAAATAGGGAGAATGACTATTCTTTTCAAATATCTAATTTTTAATAAATATGGAGAAATAATATTCTTTTCAAATATCCATTTTCCAATAATATATGGAGAATATAGTATTCATCTCAAAATCTATTTTTCAATAAATATTGATAATAGAGTTTATTACCAAAATGGTCCCTTGACTATTGCAAAATTATCAATTTGGTGCTCGACAATTTTTCGTGCTCAATTAAGTCCCTCGACTTTGAAAATTTTAACCAATTTGGTCCTCCATTTATTTTGCCGTTAAACATCCGTTAAATCAGGACCAAATTGGTAATTTTTCTATAGTTAAGGGACCAAATTGGTAACTAATTTTTCACTGAAATGGTCCCTTAACTATAGAAAAATTACCAATTTGGTCCTTTGACTATAGCAAAATTACCAACTTGGTCCCGATTTAACGGATGTTTAACGGCAAAATAAACGGAGGACCAAATTGGTTAAATTTTTCAGAGTATAGGGACTTAATCGGGCACGAAAAATTGTTGAAGACCTAATTGTTAATTTCGCAATAGTCGATTAACCATTTCGGTAATAAACTCTTGCTAATATAGTATTCCTTTCCAAAATCCATTTCTTAATAATATATGAAGAATATAGTATTCTTTCCCAAAATCATTTTTCAATAAATATGGAGAATATAATATTCTTTTTGCTATTGGATTGTCCACTTCATCAATTAAAAAACCCTAGAACGTGCACACAGTTTAAGCATGTTAATACTTTTGTATAATATAAATTTGTTAAGCAGTAAAATTTATATTCTCATATTTACCTCAAGAAAGTCATATCTCCCTCACTTAGATGCAATTCAGAGTTCAAGTCTTTATCCTGGGCATTTAGAAGTTCAGGGAAATGTTGTGCCACGACATGTTGGTCATTGTTAATTCTTAGTACAACAAATGCATTATGAAGGTTCACAAACTGCTCCTTCTTTGCTGAGATCTTGAATAGCATACTCCTCCCCACCAAGTCTTTTATCTCCGTTGGAGGCTCATTTGTTTGTAAATTTTGTTTGCAACTCTTAATTAGGTGATGTTGTGCAAAACTTAAACACATGATAAGATTAAACAACCATAATAAACTGGTAACTTACTGGATTATGCTTGTCATATAGCTCAGCTGCTCCAATCTCTATCAACTCCATGCATTCTCGATCCCAAAGTAGGAAGGAAGCATTACCCTTAATGTCCAGAACCCCAATTCTAAGCTTATACGTTAGAATCTCATTAGACCAACTTCTAAGACACTTGAAACACTTATTCATTCTTTTTGAGACTTTTAGTTTTTTGTTGCAACACTTAGTCCTGCAGGAGCTATAGAACCAATCATTGGAACTCTCAATACCAGATATCCTTGCAACAACCTAGAAATCCCAAAACTGCACATGATAATATAACACTATATTGGTAATAGTATAAGTAAGCATATTAGTACCTTTTCTCCTCATATTATTACTTATTCCTTCTCATAGATCTCACTTATGGTCATAAGTCCATTGCTTGACTTGTGGACTTATCAATAGTGTTGGTGTAACTCAGACTTGACAGTGAAGCGATGTTTCGCATTGGAGTTTGATATTCAATGTCCCTAAGACTGTATGTCAAATAATGTTAATCAACATTGTCAGTTAATAAGAAAAGAATGGTAAACGGCCCTAAAATAAAGTTATACCTTTATCTAAAGCTTTTAAATTCAGGAGAGTCATGATTAAGCTTTTAAATCATATTCAATGTCACCTTACCATCCGAAACAACATATAGCATTAGAGAAGTATGCCTACATTACTTAATGCTTATAATAGCTTAGAGATGTGACTAACCTCTTACACCGTACTTTAGCCTACAGAATTGCAACAGAACTACCATAGGATCAGTGAAATCTGATTGATAGAATGGTTCCACTTTGAAGACATGTTCATCCCAGAGTATACACCTTAACTGACTACCCCTACACCACATATAGATTGTAAAGGCTTTTAAACTAAATCGGCAGCATAGGTCAACAATGAGTGATTTTATAATTACTATGCATCCTCTATCACAAAGTCTATAAGCCTAGTATTCTGACCAGCAATGTTCTTATCTTGAGGTCTATGTATTTCAACCACACGACCAATCACATCTATTAATTACTTTAAAAACATACTAAAAATTAAAACATTATTTTTTGCCCAAGATATAGGAAGTAAACATAAATGATTGGATAGAAAACTTACCTATAAGTTGTTTATCATTTAATGTTGTGTTACCTTTCAAACTTTGGAAGGGCCTTAGTCTGTACATGTGTCATGGGAAATTATCTGACCTTAATTCTTTCAATACTGTTTCATGGTTGAATTTCAACATATTGGGGTGCAAGCTAGTTTTGTATGTATAAAAGTTTGTAATGACAAAGAAATTCTTGACAACATAAACCTTTTCTTCTACAAAATTGTTAATGAATTTCGGTACAATTGGTTTTGGTATATGAGCATGTATCATAGTGCCCTATTAATAAAAACAGTTAGCATTGAAATATATATTTACATTTACATATTTACGAATTGAAATATATATAATGGTTTTATTTTTTTTAACACTTTTCAAATATCCATTGTTGATGCAGATTAAGGGAGAAAGAACACTTACCTCTTCGTCGTGGAAGACGACTTCTGTGCTCTTTATTTTGGACGAACATTTCCTTTCCATAACCAAGTACGTACGAATGACCCTTACCTTCACAGCACTTCTGTTCTTGAAAGTTAATAACTCATTCGCAAGACAATACACACCCATACTGGAATGCAAGTCTGAGAATCAAAGGTAATTTTAATTTTTGCGAATGTCTATATTCAATAGTTAAGCTTGTAATATATAATCTATAGTATAAGTCTGAGACTCAAAGAGTTCTGGATGTACATTAATTCCCTTTTTAATTCTCGATAAAAGTCTTAAATGGTTTCGTCGATTCTCGAATCGATTATACCGATTCGATTTCCTAAACAAATCTAAAGTATTTCGGCCAGATATTTCGGCCATTAATGTCTAGCTATAATTAAGTTTGTTTCCTTTCACACTTCTTTTGTCGTTTAAAAAAAATGGAACGATTTAAGCTAAAAAGTTGGATGGTGAACATTGGTCATACGTAATTGCCATAGTAAATTTTCCTATTCTAAACGCCACTGTTTCGTCATAGGCGGGATTTTTTGTCCAAGATGCATTAACTGCTTTCTTATGACTTTTTTTATATTAGAATATATATATATATATATATTATATTATATATATATATATATATATATATATATATATATATATATATATTTATTTATTTATTTATTTATTTATTTATTTATTTATTTCTATTCAAATGTGGTCGCGCATTCCCGTGCGGTCGGTGCGGAATACACCACTATGTATACAATTATACACTACTCAATGTTAGAAAATGAACCACAATGCAAATATATAAAAATACCAAAAACACACCACACACCCAAAATAATGCACCATAACTCCCCTGCCCCTAATGGTGCATTTCCTAACACTGTTTGGTGCATATTTGCATACCTAGTGGTGTGTTTTTTGGTGATGCGTACCTAATGGTGCATATTTGTGTGGTGAATTTTCTAACATTGAGTGGTGTATATTTGTATACATAGTGGTGCGGCCACACTGACCGCACATTATGACGCGACCACACCTGATGATGACTGTATATATATATGGGCAAGTTCATATGAGAACATGTGCCCAAGAAAGAACTAAGAACAAATCGCAACCGTTCACATGCCCAGATTTAACAAATCATATGTAATTTTAAAAAACGACGCAGTGGCATTTTCATAAATAACTTGAACTTTGGTGGAAGCAACATGTGTTAAAAGTGCAAGTAACTAGTGCAAAGTTTGCAAGTAAAAAGTGCAAGTAAAATCACTTACAAGAGCACCCATTTTCACTAAATAGTGCAAGTAATTTACCTTGTTAACAATAGTGCACCTAATGATAACGTCTTTCACATTGGTGCACTTAATGATAACGTTTGATGCAACTAATGATAACGTTAGGTGCACTTAATATTGATGCTCGGTGTACATTATTTGTTACACTTTAATACATTTTACTTGCACTTAGGTGCAGTATAAGAAATTGTTACTTGCACTTTTAATACAATTTAGTTGCATTTAATTGTTCAATTATTTACGAAAATGCCACCATATTTAAAAAAATCAGTGTTTTTGATCCGTTAGATCTGGACACGTGGACGACTATAAGTGGTTCTTAGTTCTTTCCTAGGCAACCCGTTCTCACCTGAATAGTCTCCTATATATATATATATATATATATATATATATATATATATATATATATATATATATATATATATATATATATATATAAATTCAGTTTTCATGCGGTGGGGTGTTTACCGTGCTGTTGTGCGGTGGTTTTAGGTGCGCAATTTTCTTCTTAAGGTGCGTGATTTTCTTTCTTAAGGTGCGTGATTTGTATGCTTAAGGTGCGTTGTTTTCCTTCTTAAGGTGCGTGATATGTATGCTTAAGGTGCATGATATCTATGCTTGAGGTGCGTGAGTTGTTGAAAATTAAGGTGCATCATTTCAAAACCTTAGGTGCGTGGTTTGTGTTCTTAAGGTGCGTTGCATGTGTACTTAAGGTGCGTAATTTGTGTACTTAAGGTGCGTAGTGCATTCTCAATTGAAGGTGCACCATTTAAAAACTTTAGGTGCGTGGTTTATGTTTTTAGCTTAAGGTGCGTGGTTGTTTACTTAAGGTGCGCCGTTTTAATGCTTAAGATGAATACCGCACCACTGCACGGAAAGATATATACCCGCACCTAAACCCTTCAATATATATATATATAATGGTTATAAAATGTTGGGGTAGTTCGGTCGGTAATAAGTATCTTATATTATTCTAGGAGGTCTACTAAGGATTGAATCTTATCAATAGTATATTTTTTACAAAAACAAATACATAATATATTGTTATGTATAATGGTAATTGAATGTTGGGGTACATTGGTTGCTAATGAGTACTTGCTAATGAGTACTTGTATTTTGATATTCTACAAGGTTTTGGGATTAAAACTTACCATATATTTAAAAAAAAAAAAAAAAAAGAACGGGCTTGTGCGTTTCTACCGACTTGTATTTACAAGTCTAATTGAAGTTTAGGGGGAAAAAGGTGGAATCCTTTTTATAAATACTAGTATTTACACCCGTGCGATGCACGGAATGGGTTTGTTATAATATATTAAGAATATTTGAATGGATATACAATTATTTAAATTATAACATCAAATATTATATAGTGCAAGTGAAGATATGAGTTGGGTCATTTATGTTTGTTGATGTCACCATTGCTTGAATTCGAGTAAATAATTGCTCAAATTAATAGCTAATGTGTAGATGTTGGCATGCGATGTTGTAACTTTAGAGATTTTATATATCATTGTTAGGAATTTTTAGAAATTGGCCCAATGTGCTCGTTCTCTGGCAACTTAGTTATAGTAATGAATTGCTATCCTAATTCATTTGTATAGATGATATATTTTTTGTCTAGATGTATAGCAACTTTATCATTTTGAAAANATATATATATATATATATATAAATTCAGTTTTCATGCGGTGGGGTGTTTACCGTGCTGTTGTGCGGTGGTTTTAGGTGCGCAATTTTCTTCTTAAGGTGCGTGATTTTCTTTCTTAAGGTGCGTGATTTGTATGCTTAAGGTGCGTTGTTTTCCTTCTTAAGGTGCGTGATATGTATGCTTAAGGTGCATGATATCTATGCTTGAGGTGCGTGAGTTGTTGAAAATTAAGGTGCATCATTTCAAAACCTTAGGTGCGTGGTTTGTGTTCTTAAGGTGCGTTGCATGTGTACTTAAGGTGCGTAATTTGTGTACTTAAGGTGCGTAGTGCATTCTCAATTGAAGGTGCACCATTTAAAAACTTTAGGTGCGTGGTTTATGTTTTTAGCTTAAGGTGCGTGGTTGTTTACTTAAGGTGCGCCGTTTTAATGCTTAAGATGAATACCGCACCACTGCACGGAAAGATATATACCCGCACCTAAACCCTTCAATATATATATATATAATGGTTATAAAATGTTGGGGTAGTTCGGTCGGTAATAAGTATCTTATATTATTCTAGGAGGTCTACTAAGGATTGAATCTTATCAATAGTATATTTTTTACAAAAACAAATACATAATATATTGTTATGTATAATGGTAATTGAATGTTGGGGTACATTGGTTGCTAATGAGTACTTGCTAATGAGTACTTGTATTTTGATATTCTACAAGGTTTTGGGATTAAAACTTACCATATATTTAAAAAAAAAAAAAAAAAAGAACGGGCTTGTGCGTTTCTACCGACTTGTATTTACAAGTCTAATTGAAGTTTAGGGGGAAAAAGGTGGAATCCTTTTTATAAATACTAGTATTTACACCCGTGCGATGCACGGAATGGGTTTGTTATAATATATTAAGAATATTTGAATGGATATACAATTATTTAAATTATAACATCAAATATTATATAGTGCAAGTGAAGATATGAGTTGGGTCATTTATGTTTGTTGATGTCACCATTGCTTGAATTCGAGTAAATAATTGCTCAAATTAATAGCTAATGTGTAGATGTTGGCATGCGATGTTGTAACTTTAGAGATTTTATATATCATTGTTAGGAATTTTTAGAAATTGGCCCAATGTGCTCGTTCTCTGGCAACTTAGTTATAGTAATGAATTGCTATCCTAATTCATTTGTATAGATGATATATTTTTTGTCTAGATGTATAGCAACTTTATCATTTTGAAAAAAAAAACATAATATCATTGATTATATTTACACATTATTGAAAACCTCTTTGTAGACGACAATGGAAGTCGCAAAACAATTTTGTCCACCCTCGTCTACCGCTAACACCTTCAGGCCATTAGGATGACTGACTCGGGAGAAAGCCACATATAATTGATCGTGACTAAAGACCGGTTTTTTAGCAATAACCCAACGTGAGTTAGTGTTTGGCATTGGCTTTTGTTTATAGTCATGGCATATGCAAGCATCAACGGGAATTGTTTACGCTGGAACTTGAAGGGCAATCTCAGCTCGTATCAGAAGGACTAAGAGACATTCGGGGGATAAGAACTTTGGTCCATTCATGTGTCCCATTAATTATTCTTGCTTCGACAATGTGATCTGTCAATCTTGTGATAATGAGCCGCGTTCCGTTACAAAGACCAAGAGAGTGGTCTATGTTCCGCAATAACATAACAGGTGCACCGACCTTTAATGTCAATGAATGATTAGGAAGACCCAACAATCTCAAACTATTTAAGAATTCAGGAGTGTGCACTTCTGATAGATTTTCACCGCCTGATTCTGCCTTACACAAAGAGTCACAACTTAAATATGTTCGTCCTTCTGCAGTATTCATGTCGCACATGTATGATCAACGACATCTAAAGTCGGCGAGAGGATCGCTCGGCCTTCTAGCTACGACTCATCAAGCATGCCATATCTCGAGCTTGGGAATGTGCTATCAACTATAGTTGTTATGGGATCGTGTCCACACTTCAACAAAAACCTTACCGGAATATCGATATCAGATGAACCATTGTTTACAACCCCTGCAATCCCATCTCCGATGTCTGCAATCCCCTGCTTTCGGAATAACAGGTAGGATCTGTCTAAAATCGCGGCCCAAAACTACTGTATTTCCGCCAAAAGTCTTTTCAGCACTACCCGGTATGGCGAACCTCAATATGTCCCTCATGGTTTTGTCCAAAGCCTCAAAACAGTATTTGTGCGTCATCGGTGCTTCATCCCATATTATCAATTTGCTCCTTATTATAAGCTCAGCAAGGTCACTACCTTGCAATATATTGCACGTGGAATCTTCGTTCAAAGAAAGTGGTATAGCAAATCTGGAATGCGTCGTTCTGCCTCCCTGCAACAACAAAGATGCTATTCCACTGGAAGCAACATTTAGAACAATATCACCGTGGCTCCTTATCTTTGATGATAACGTTCTCCACACGAACGTCTTGCCTGTTCCTCCGTAACCATACACAAAGAATAATCCACCTCCATTTGAATCAATACCATTCATCAAAGAGTCGTAAACATTCTTTTGTTCATCGGTCAATTGTGTTACCAATGTCTCATGCTCTGTCTTCAAAGATTCCTTGTCATACGCGAACTCTTCGGCTATCAACATGTTTTCTCTCAAACCCATGCTACTTTCGTCTGGAATTGGCATTTCCGTAAAGTCTATCAAGCTTTTTCCCCACGAAGATAGCAAATTCTCCAACTCCATCAAAGCAAACTATTTTTTATCTGAATCCGATAACATCAACTTTTAAAAGGCAAAAAAATAAAAGAAACAAAAACAAATAACAAATTAGTTTATTTATAAATAATGAAAAGCAAATAACAAAGTCGAATAAATAGATTGGAGCTCGATATACCTGGATTTTGCAAGACACGTCGACGTTGAACCTGTGCATCCTCGGCAAGAAATTCCCAAACGGCATTCCAAACTACTTCTGGTTTACTGAGTGAACTTGAAGTGAGAAGCGTAACAACTAACCTTCGCAAAGCATACGCGGATGCCCAGTAACTCGAATCAATAATGCCATCAATGTACTCCTTGTCATCATCTAATAATCCATATTCATAACACGTATCCCTAAACGAATTATGAATGACACCTGGAACAGTGCGAATATCTTCATGGCTAAAAGGTCCGCGTACCAAATTTAAAAGACATCTAAGATAGTATAACTCTCCACACCATGGCGGAACTTAGAACAATCGTCCTATGAAGGATCTTAAACCGACTTCATGACAGAAATGAGACATTGTACTACCGAGTAAGTTTGGTTACATATGGTGGTTGTAAATAGTAAGCAGTTATCAAATTAATGTCACCCTACAATTGCTTCATTTTCTTCTTTTTTTTTAGGATTTCTTGTTTTAATATTATTGTACTTTTAATATTATTCTATTATTTTAATTGTTTTAATGTACAATATTTTGGGCGGGAAGGAAGATTTCGTTTTGTTGGATTTTGTTTTTATATATATAAAGATAAAGATTATAACAATGTAATAATCCTAATGCATAACAATGTTTTGATGTTATATGATTTCGTGTTTTAATATTATTGTACTTTTAATATTATTTTATTCTTTTAATTGTTTTAATGTACAATATTTTGAGCGGGAAATAGGATTTCGTTTTGGAGGATTTTGTTTATATATATATATATATTATAACAATGTACTAATCCTAATGTATAACAATGTTTTGATGTTATAGGATTTCGTGTTTTAATATTATTGTACTTTTAATATTATTTTATTGTTTTAATTGTTTTAATGTACAATATTTTGAGCAGGAAATAGGATTTCGTTTATATATATATATATATATATATATATATATATATATATATAGATATAGATATAGATTACAAATATGAGCTTGTTTTTTTTTTTACAAAGGTTGTTCTCATTTGAACTTATCCTATACAGTATGATTTTGATATTATAAAATTTTATTTTGGAAGTTGAAAGTATATATATGATTATAATTTAGAGGCTAGTTTCAAATTAAAAAAAAAAAGTTATTTTGGATATTTCAGGGGCATATGGGCACTTTATAGTTTCAAGCCGCATAATTTGGACCACGTGACGCATGCATACCTACTACCTCATTATTTTACAATTCATGGCTCATCAGTCATCAGTGGTCGCCCCAGCTGCTCTTCCTATATATCATGCTGTCAAATATAATAATAATAATAATAATAATAAACTTTCGTAAAAATAAAATGACGCCCGCAGTAGTTCTCGTATGAGTTGTCATATTTTTAATTTTTTTTTTTTGGATGAAAAGAGAGGGGGACACCCAGAACACTAAGAAGAGGAGTGGACGCTGACCCTAACAGGGGTCCGTCGTTTAAATTTAGCTCCCAGTTGGTCCTCCCGAACCAAATCCTTCAACTCTTGTGGGACGTCGTCAATAACGTGAAAACCAATAGGTTGGGACAGAGCTTGTTTAGCGAGGGAGTCTGCTACTCGGTTCTGTTCTCGATACACATGAGGGAATTCGAGCATATTAAAATGCTTTGCCAGCCCCTTACACCTAGCAATGATGTTATGTAAATGGCCTCTCACTCTGTTTGTTCCGGTAAGGAGCCCAATTGTGGTCTTAGAATCACACTCTACCACAATGTTCCCGATCCCCTTACTAACGGCCAGAAACAGACCTTGCATAACTCCCCACGCTTCCGCTTCTTCAGTCGTGCAGCATGCGATATTATGTCTGTAGCCTCCTATCCAACATCCATGGTGATCTCGCAGCACACCACCACACGCTGCCGCCCCGGAGCTCGCAACACAACTCCCATCCGTATTAAGCTTTATCCAGCCAGGGTGCGGCTTCTCCCAATTGACCTCCACTGCTTCGGTGGGTACGTTCCAGCTCCTATTGCTTCGCTGGTGATCAAAACCTTGTTCAAACTCGACTTCCTAGAGATTAATCCAGCGAAGCTTTTGCTCCAAGGGTATGTGCCTGCCATTAAAAACTTCATCATTCCTCCATCGCCAGATCCACCAACAACGAACAGCAAATCTCGCCGGCCAATTTCTTTCAAAACCCATCCGAGGATCTCCCTTCAGATTGACAGTGAGCCAGTCATTCCAACTTAGCCGCTCCAGCCTATTACGAAGTCCTCGCCCATACGCCGACTCCCATATGGGTGTAGCCTCCTTGCAATAACAAAAGAGGTGATTGCAGTCTTCCGGCACTCCTGCACAGAACACACAAAATATATTAGTCGTGATCCCACGCCTTGCGCGTTCTACATTCGTTAACACCCAGCCATGTTTTAGAAGCCAAGTAAACATGCAAATACGCATGGGTACTTTGAGCGTCCATATCCGGCTCCAATCGAAATGTCTAGTATTGCGGTCGGCCGCTGTTATCATATCATATGCGGACCGAATAGTGAAGTCGCCACCAGAGCTCCAACGCCAGCCAAAATCATCATCTTCCTCAACATCCACAGACAAAACGCAGCTGGCTAGAGAGGAAAGAACTCCCGAAGGGAGTAGATGACTTAAACGTTCCCAACACCATCCTCTACCTTCTTCCCAATAGTCAGCAACATTCGCATATAACTCCGGGAGGCTCACCGGAGCTTTCATGCTGTAATAAAGCGGCTGGGCACCAATCCAGTTGTCCATCCAGAAGCGAGTAGCCATGCCATTTCGGACTATCTTGATTAGGCCTTCCTCAACAAAAGGGATAGCCCCGACAATACCTCTCCAAGCATTGGACGCTTTACCAGATCCACCCAAACTCAAATGTTTATACTTGCAAAGCAGAGTTTGTGCCCACAAGTGTCCACTCTCTCGTTTGAGACGCCATGCCAACTTTGCCATACACGCCCTGTTCAACTCTTGTAACCTTCGTATACCGAGTCCGCCACCAATCTTAGGCGTGGTAACAGTTTCCCAGTTAATTAAACTTAGCTTCTTTGTATCATGGTCTGTACTACCCCAAATGAAACGGCGGGTTTTCTTCTCTATCTCCTGACAGACTCCTTTAGGAAGAACCATGGTCTGCATGGTGTAAAAAGGAATAGCATTCAGAACGGATTTCACCAAAGTGACTCTTCCAGCCATGGACAACAACTTGGTTTTCCACCCGTCGAGCCTGTTGTTTACTCTGTCTAAAAGGCTGTTAAACGTGCTGCAAGTCACCCGTCCATGTAAGGATGGGACTCCCAAATACTTGCCCAAGTCATCCGTGTAACACCCCAATTTTCAACTCTTACATTTATTACAAAATCCGTAATAAAACGCTGCGGAAGCTTACATCATATCAACAGAAAACCGGGTGCTACCGCCACACCTAGAGTGAATTCTATCACCTCTTTGACAAACTCCACTCTAAGTGCACAGGCTAAACTTACAACATTAATAACAATCCCTGTCTACATCAAAGAGTAGACCTCAACCTGTACTTCCCTTCTATTCCGAGCTCATCGGCTACAGGGGCCCACACTAATCTGCAACTGATAAGAAACACATTGAAGTGCAGTTAGCGCGACGGCTAAGTAAGGAAATCCGATGTCACTCAAAAGTAGACAAAGGTTTGAAAACATAATCATTTGGAAAATAGTATATCGTTCAGTGAATCAAAATCCACTCGTCTCGTAAGACAAAATCATTTCTTTCTCAAAGACGTTACAGAGTAACTCTTTACTCATTTTTAAAACTTCCTTAGTTTCATATAGTAAGAGTGAGGCCTACAACCTCGGGCCATGGCACTCCANAAAGCTCAAAAACACCATATTTCCAACAAAGAATCAATTATCCAAATTCAAGTGACTAATTCCAACTTAAGGGAATTCCTTACCTTGTAAAGGATTTCTAAAAATTGAGAGTTGAGAAGGATTTTGGCTATGGAAGCAATGGAGGAAGAAGAATGGTGAAGATGATCTCTCTCTCTCTCCTCTCCTCTTCATTTCGGCAAAAGCAAGGGAAAAAGGAAAAAAAATTGGCTTTTATACTACATCACAATCTTATGTGATAAGATTGGAAAAAAATAATAAAATAATAAAATATCTTCCAACTTATCAGTTGGGGTCCAAACAGATAAAGTTTCGGTGGAAAATAATCCAGATAGAATAATTTCCGAAACTAAAAATTTATTCCAGACTAACCCTCAAAATTGGGCTAGGTTCGGTACACCGCGAAATTTAGCGATGTACGATCAAAATAAATTTTAGCTGCTATGGGCTAATCTAATTAAATAGGAAAATCCAGAATAATAGTATGATGTCTAAAAATCCATTTCCTAGGAAAAACGGGTCCGAATAGTAGTTCCTAAAATTTTTACGGTTCGTGACCGGTACGTAGGTTCGCAGCTTAATAACAACTATACTCACTTATAAAAATTCTTTTGAAATATCTGAAGATCATAACTTAGGAATGTCAACGCCTTAGGATAATGTTAATAAAATACGGGGTATTACAATCCGTCCTCTCAATATTTAACATGGTCGCGATGCTTTCCGCTAGACGGGGATCAGTGTTCTTGGAGAAGAAGATCGAGGATTTATTAAAACTAACCCGTTGTCCAGAGGCCTCACAAAACCTGTCTAAGCAATCCCGGATAATAGCCACCTGCTCTATGGATGCTTCCGTGAATAAGACCATATCATCTGCGAAACAAAGGTGAGACAAGATAGGTCCGGATTGATCCAACTTGATACCCTTCTAGTCTCCCGCGTTCACCCGACAGCTGATCATTTGGCTGAGCTTCTCGAGGCACAGCACAAAAAGGGCAGGTGACATAGCATCACCTTGGCGAATGCCCCTCTGGGGAGAAAACTGCTGTAGTTTATCACCACTCCAGAGCACTGACATACGCGGCGTTTCCACGCAATGCATAATGAGTCTTTCCCACAGGCTGCTAAAGCCGATCTCCCGAAGCGTATGTCGAATAAAACCCCAAGACAGGCGATCATACGCTTTCTCCAGATCAAGTTTAATGGCCATGTAAGCATACGAACCCCGATTCACACGCATCGTATGTAGAACCTCCTGATAAATGAGGACATTATCTGATATTTGGCGCCCTGGAACAAAAGAACTCTGAAAAGGGCTAACAATCTTGGGCAGAATAATCTTCAACCTATTTATAATCGTCTTGGTGATGATCTTATAGCTGACATTACACAGACTGATCGGGCGGAATTGCTTGATCGTCTCCAGGGAGTTGACCTTGGGAATCAAGGCGAGCAGGGTATCATTAATCCCCTCTGGTAGAACACCCGTGTTAAGCGCGTCCCTGACCAACTGGAAAATGCTCTCACCTAAAGTGTTCCACGTACGCTGGTAAAACGCAGCATGAAATCCGTCCGGTCCTGGGGCTTTAAAAGGAGACATATCCATCAGAGCCCCATACACCTCCTCCTTAGAGATTGGAGTATTGAAACCATCCCAGTCCGCAGCAGTTAAGCTTGGGAAACTCCCTTCCAAAAGCATATTGATCGAAACATCATTGTCGTTGGAAAATAAACCGGCATAGTAGGCACGCACATGTTCCTTGAGCAAATCCTGATCGGCAATCCAAACTCCATCATCATCACGAAGACATTGAATTTTATTTCGGGCCCGTCAAATGGTAGCAGCAACATGGTAGTAAGCCGTGTTGCGATCCCCGGAGACAATCCAGTCTTCCCTAGAGCGTTGGAACCACATCAATTCTTCCTGATATAAGATCTCTTGGTATTCCTCCGTTAGTTTCTTCTCCAATTTAGCGAGGCCGCCATGGCGCTGATTGGAGAGCCGAGTCTGAACCCCACCTAGCCGAGCCAGAACAATCTTCTTTCGACGGTTTATATCTCTGAATACTTCCCTATTCCATTTAGACAATTCCGTCGTTAGAACCGGAATGTTTTCATAGAGGGTACGATTGTTGTTCCAAGTTCGATGAACCACCTCCGGAAACTGTCTCGAAGTTAACCAAGCAGCTTGGAATTTGAACTCAGGTCGACGCAGAGTAAACGCAGCATCAGACAAACGAATCAGAAGTGGTGTATGATCAGATGATATTCTCGGGAGATGGGTGACGGTAGCCTCAGGGAATTGATTCCGCCAACTTAGGTTGCAAAGCGCCCTATCTAAACGTGCCGCCTTTGCATGGCCAACAGAAAGCCCTTTAGTCCACGTGTACCTTGGTCCGCTAAAGCCCAGATCAACAAGACCTTCCGACTGAATCCAATGTACAAAGTCTGAGCTTCGTTGAGAAGAAAAAGCACTATAATTATTCGTTTCGTCTTGATTGACCACGGAATTAAAGTCTCTTGCAATTAGGCAAGGCCCTGTGATTCCACGTTTAGCCATGGTTAATTCACTCCATAGCCTTCGACGAAGGTGTTGGGTGGGGCTTCCATAAACAATAGCATAGTGCCAAGGAGCCTGATTCATTCTGTGTACCTGCAATAGTACAAATTGGGGGTGAGTGTGAACCACTGTGACATGCAAAGTGCTATTCCAAAAGACCCAGATCCCACCGCTGAAACCCACTGCCTCTACCCGAATCCAGTCCGAGTACCCCAATTTCGAGCAAACGACATTTGCTTGGGATCCCGAGACCTTGGGCTCAACAAGACCAAGAATATCTGGTCTGTGAGTTTGAATAAGGTTTTTAAGAACGCGGTGGAAACCTTTACCACCCGCGCCTTGACAGTTCCAGATAATACTAATCATGGAAAAACGGACAAACAAAAAAACCAGAAAACAAACAAACAAAAGGAAAACCACGGAAGACAAAAATTAAACAGGGGTAGCCTCAGTGCCCCCTTGACCCAGCAAATTCTCTTGCTGTGACTCCATGTCCATTATAACGTCGCCCTCCTCATCCCTTCCATCCGGAGGATCCTAGAGTGTTCATTAGCATGTTGCGCGACCGCAGCAGTCCCGGCCAAGGTAGTATCCTCATTTTGGACCGTCATGGTGTTGATAACCTTTCCCCCTTGGACTCCACGGTTCACGACATGCTCATCCTCCTCCGCTGCCCGTCTGGAACCAGATCCAGTCGCCCGGCGTCCCTGCGCAGGTTCCGTTGCCATTATCGGCCCTGGAGTAGATCTGGGCGCTTCATTTAAAATTTGCTTTTCATTCACTATCACATTCGCCCTTCTCGACCGTCCTCCCGAGCTACTTGCCCTTGTCTCGGACTGTAAATGACCATCGACGTTCGCAGCAGTACGGTCCGCAGCCCCAGTCTCCAGTTCTTGCGCCACACCTGCCCCTTCCCCCAGCTGTACGTCTGGCTCCAGAAGGGCAAATCGAGATCCGGTACCCATAGTAACTCCCCGTGTCTGAGTCGGGGTCGCCGAAGGCGCAACCTCGGCCGGTCGTCCCTGTCGTCTACGTTCTCTCCTAGTAGCAATCATCCAAGATCCATATGGGCGGCCACCGTTCACTCCTCCACCGGTCTTCGTGTGGTCGTTCCCAAGTGCCACCGCTGGTCCCAACGGTGGGTTCTGACTAGTCGTTTCCCCCTCGATTGCTACATCCTCCATCACATTCGGCTTTGGACACGTGGGGTAAGAATCTTGCCGATGGCCATACAACCCGCACGAAAAACAAACCAGATGAATTCCTTCGTATGCCACAGGCCAGACCTTCTCTTCTAACGTAAACCGCGAGATGAGAGGCTTAGTAATGTCAACTTCGACGCACACCCTCGCAAACTTCCCCTTCGAAACCAAACTCGTAGTATGATCCACACGTATGATGCGCCCTAGTTTGTTCCCAACCTTCCTCAGGCACAACAGGTTATAATACTCAACTGGGAGAGTAGGGAAACGAACCCAAACCAGAACCTTCTCCGTTGTTGCCGTGAAAGGGTCAAAATTAGGCACCCACTCCTTCACTATAAGGTAATGGTCGAGTATCATCCAGGGACCCTCGTATTTGGCAAACTCCAGATCCTCTCGTGTCCCGAACTTAACCAAGAAATAGCCATTATCCAAAGCAATGAGCTCCATTCTGCCTTTTGGTCTCCACATCAAAGTCAGCCGCCTCAATAGGTAAGCATAACCTACCCTACGCCCCATCACTTTGATGATGAGCGTCTGCCGCCAAGGCTCCCTGATTCGCTCTTTCTCCTTCGCCGAAATTCGGATTGTCGGGCATGTCGGATCGTCGTCAACATGATCAGCCTCGTCGTCCTCATCCGTGCTATCATCGTCGGGGTTTGCAATCAGAAAAGGAGTCGTTCCGGTCCCATTTCCTACGACCGTATCAAGATAGGATCGCGGGGTGGGATTCCCTTGAACAGGCATCGGAGAAACAGGGCTCACCTCAGGCGCAACAACGCCCGCCATCGCACTGGGTGTCTCAGGAACCGCCTCCATCGATTCTGGTTCGATCGCCTCACGATCTGTCAAGTCCTGCGTCACTGGTGGCGAATCAGCCAACGTCTCTGTAGATCCCAACGCATGGCTTCCCGTATCCTCAATTGCCGGCAAATCATCCACGATCTCCATCGCAGATGTGCCCAGATCACCAACAATATGCTTAAGTTTCTTCTGGCTATGTTCGAGCAGATCATCGTCCTCAGAGTTCCGTCGAGTCGGGAGCGTTTTTGAATTCTCCATTGAAAAAATGTCATATTTTTAATTAACGTAATTGCTCACGCCAAACTCGGTCTAAAATTAAATCGGTAAATCCCACTCGACGATGTGCTTAACGCAACCAATTACACATTTGCACCGTTCATACCCGCTTTAGTTCAACCCTTACGTAATTCTCATACTTATCTTTAAACTAGTATTTTGTACGCGCGATGCGCGAAAACTTATGCCCAATATTAAAATATTAATTAATACAAATAATTAAAATGTATAATTCAAATTATATATACACAAATAATATATATATTTTATACACAAATATATAATTTACCATTAATAGAAATTTAATTAAAATATAATCCATCACTAAATTAATTATATAAAATCGGGTGTCCCGCCCTCTTGAATCAAATTAATTATATAATAATTTTAATAAAATAACAATTAAAGAATAGGAAAAAGATATGATAGATATAGGTGTATGGTAATAATGATGGAGTTAAAAGTAACGGCGTTATAACGGTGTAAGGGTAGTTTTGTATAACAAGAATGTAGTAGGAACAATTTTGTCTAATAACATTGAAGTGTACAACATTTAAAGTAAAATGTACACATTTATTAGCATCCAAAAAGAGGGACATAAATCAAGGATATAACCTTGATTGAGACTTATTATACTTTTAGATATAAATATGGCTTTAAATATGAGACAGTTGGGGTTTCCAGAATTTTGTTTTGAACAGAAAAGATTTTATTTTGAAAAATGGTAAAAGTAAGTAAATCTTTTATTAGAAGAATAAAAGAAAAAATAGGGATAATCAAATTTTTGATTCATTAATTGTTGACTAGTTTCTCTTTTTATTTGATTTTATTTTTTGGTCAGTATGATCTTCAATTGTTTTATTGGATTGAGGTGTAAAATTAATAACCAATTTAGTCTCTCAATTATTTGTTTATATTAGTTTTTGTCTAAAAAATTGAATGATTAAATTGACAATTTTATACCTTGAATGACTAAATCTAATTTATAACATGAAAAGAATAATTGAGTATTATATTGACTTAAATTGAAAATGATAGGGTAACTACTTGTATAATAATGACTAACAATCGAGAAACTAAAAGTCTGATCATCGCCAAAAACATTATAACTTACTTTTTTAATAACCAATTAAAGCAAGTTACATAAGAATTTAACACTTTGATAGCTGGGAAGCGATACTGGAGGTTTGACTCTAGCAAATAGTGTGTCATGTTAAATAGTTAGGTAGAACTTTAAAAAGTATAGAAAAAAAAAAAAAAAAAAAAAACAAGTACACTATAATAGGGAGTAAAAAATAGAGTAAGTGCAATATTACTCTTTAAAAAAAAAAAAAATTGTAGCATTGAAATGAGTGTTCAATTGGGTGGAATATGATTTTTGTACAAGAAGATCGAGTTTGATTATTGTCAACTCTTTATCAGTCAAGTGTGAGCATTACCCGCGAATTTTCTTCGTCACAAAAAAAAAATCCCATTTTTATTTTTAACAATTTCGATCAATCTAATGTAATCTTGGAAAATACCATATGAACTACCATTCCTTACTCCAAGATCCTAGTCACTTTCAAATTCTTGATGTAGGCACTTTCCTTGGGACTCGCATAATAAAAATATCATATATAGTAATTGTACATCATATTATGAAGTAAAAATGAGAATAACCCAATGGGGTAGCTCAAGTGGTAAGTGAGCTCTCGTTCTGGAGAAGAATTTCGGGCGAAAAATTAGAGTAGAACTCTATAATCTAACCAGTTATAATTTTTTTTAAAAACTCGTTATAGTTATAAAATACTCCATATGTCTAATTTTATCTATCATATTTACTATTAATTGGTCAAACCAACTCTTTCTTTTTTTTGTTTATTTTATTTATATTTTTACTTATTTTTAAATTTGATTTTTATGTTTAATAATACTTTTAGTGTAATTTCTAAATATATAAATTTAGTATAGTAATATTATATACTTAATATTATAAAAAATTAAATTAAAAATAATTTTATTTTCAAAAGATTAAAAATAAAAATAATTTCAATCAAAAATCGTTAATCACATAAAATGAAATCAAGGAAGTACTACATCAGTATGGTCTCGAATCGACGTACGAAAAGATAGAAGTTTACCGTACAGACGGCTGTTTATTCTTTACTTGCGAAGACCGAAATGGTCGGTAGACTTGTTAGTTGTTACTCCGCAGTCTTCAGATTCTCATCGTCTTTAAGGAGGCCAGGCAGCAAATGTATAAAATGGGTGGATAAATGTGAAATGAATGTTGTGTGACATTATGACCGATGACTGGCTTTTCTTGCGTTCATTTAACCGTCCAAACCACCCCCAACACGCGCTTCTAATCCTTCGCTCCCTATTATTCTTTTACTAATGACGCCCTCATTTTAAATGGATAATTACAACATAATATTTGTTCATATATATTTTCTCAATCTATTGAAGCACAAAAAGTCAATGCTCTTACTGAAGTTTAATTCTATGACCTTCCATTTAGAAGATGTATAATTATATCGCTTGACCACAAAGTTTTTTACACGCATTTCTAAAGCTACTTTGATTTTATTTTTAATATGTCAATTGATATTCGGCACTAATACACTAAGGGTGTGTTTGGTTCGCACATGAGAATCGGAATCGGTATGGGTATCAAATACTTGGTAAGGGTAATGGGTTTTGGTGAAAGTATTTTGCATGTTTGGTAATATGGTGGAATGAGAATGATTATTAATAATTGGGGAAAAAATGAGGAAGGGAAATGAAACCCTTATTTAATAAGGGTATGAGTTTTTCAATTAATGAGATATTCCAAACCCATAGTAGTATTCTAAAAACATGTCAACCAAACAATAACAATCACTTTGATACACATACATACCTTATACCAAAAACCAGTCAACCAAACACACCATAATTTAAATTTTGTTAGAATAGCTTTATAGTTCTTGTAAAAAGTTTAGTCCAAAACTCTTTTGACACCTCCAACCTGACCTTACAAATTTGTAGTTGTGTTCATCAATTGTCTCAAGTTACACGGTTATCATAAAAACACATTTTAAGAATAATACAAAAGAATATATAAAATTCTCATAAAAAGATAAATGAATTTTTAAATTAATCTTTTTATTATAATAACAATAATAAATGTAGAAAATAAAATACGGAGTATTTTATGATGTTACTTTTTTTTTTTGAAAAGATGATGTTACTTTAAACAGAAGACGAATACATGTAATTTATAGACAAGAGGTTGTTGGATCAGTTCGCGTGGCTTCGTGGAAATTCATTGATAATTTATTACAGTACTTGATTTATAAGCCTCAAAAAAGAAAAAAAAAATTATGAAAATATATACTTAGGGTGTGTTTGCTTCGCACATGGGAATTGGAATCGGTATGGGTATCAAATACTTGGTAAGGGTAGTGGGTTTTGGTGAATATATTTTGCATGTTTGGTAGTAGGGTGGAATGGAATGATTATTAATAGCTGGGGAAGAAAAGAGGAATGGAAATGAAACCCTTATTTAATAAGGGTATGGGTTTTTCAATTAATAGGGTATTCCAAACGCATAGTAGTATTCTAAAAAGCTATCAACCAAACAATAACAATCACTTTGACACCCATACCTTATATACCAAAACCCGTCAAAAAACCCGTCAAAAAAATTACGCATTTGATTCTTATAAAGACTCTTTCAATTGAGCTCAGTTCCTTTGCTATTACACTAGAATAGAGTAAACGGTCCAGGTCCACCCGCGTTCCTTTGCTATTACACTAGAATAGAGTAAACGGTTCAGGTCCACCCGCGTTCCTTTGCTATTACACTAGAATAGAGTAAACGGTCCAGGTCCACCCGCGTTCCTTTCAATCATTATTGTGTGGACCATACTATCAAATAATGTACATTTAATATAAAAATAATGTACATTCAATATAAAAATAATGTACATTCAATATAAGAATGTTCAAAATAATGTACATTTAGTACATTAAAAATGTACATTTTATTATAGTCCACACAGCTGTGTGGACCATGGTCCATACAATAATTTGCCCGTTCCTTTGCTATTACACTAGAATAGAGTAAACGGTCCAGGTTCACCCGCGTTCGCTCCGGGAGGCATAGGAGTTGGCTTAGAGGGAACCGTCACTTGTAGGAGTCGAACTTAGATTCTACCAAAATTCTTTTCCACAAAGAGAGCTCACTTGACACTTGAGCTATCCCATTGGATTATATCATGATATTCTTGAGTAGTGATTATGAATTTCCCTAGTCACCAACCAAATAAATGAAATTGTACCTTTTTTCCTTTTGTATTGATCTCTCTAAAAGTACATGCATATTACAATTCCACAAAACAACATAGCATTAAAAAACATAGACATTTTTTTTAATAATTTGAATTACACCATACTACCATAAAATAATAATAATAATAATAATAATAATAATAATATTATTATTATTATTATTATTATTATTATTAGTACATTATTTTAATTAAAATGTAATATTCCGTATCTTATTATGTCTATAAAAATGTATTACAATTTTTATAATTTCAATCACAGCACACTACCATAAATTATTGTTATTTTTATTAGAATAAATTTTATGTGAAACCTTCTACCATGAAACGTGTAATACATTTTAACTAAAATGTAATTTTTTTTACAAGTCAATAGAAAAGTAACGCATTTTAATTAAAAAATATCACATGCCTCACATTAGATGGTTTCATACAAGATCTACTATTATTATTTAACATGAAACGGTATTACATAAGACCTAGTATTAATGGCAAAAAACTTGTGTAAGTCC
Organism: Ipomoea triloba; assembly: GCF_003576645.1. Lineage (NCBI taxonomy): Eukaryota > Viridiplantae > Streptophyta > Magnoliopsida > Solanales > Convolvulaceae > Ipomoea > Ipomoea triloba. The sequence continues at coordinate 20,338,997 of NC_044916.1, read as the reverse complement.
GTCTCACAAATCTTTGCCCGTGAGACTGGTTGGATCAATATCAAATATAATACTTATACTAGAAAATATAATACTAATAAGGAATAAAATATTTATTACTTATATGGAAAATTGTTATACTTTTGAAGAAAAAATGTACGTAGTAATACTTTTACATTTTGATTTAAAAGTATTACATTCTTTATCAAAAGTATTACAATTTTCCTTATAAGTAACAAATACTTGCCAACATTATTTATAAGGAAAAATGTAATATTTTTACATTAAAATGTAAAGAGTTAATTACAGCAGTGGTCATCCGACTATGTTGATTTTCCAAAATTAGTCCCTGACTTTTAATTTGGACAATTTAGGTCCCTTGACATTGAAATTCTTTCAAATGTTAGTCCTTTCGCCAAATTTTGGTTAAGTTAAGGTCAAATGAAGAGGTAAAATTGTTTGTTCACCTTTTTAGTATATTGTTACTCGTATTTCTCATGTCCTATTCGCTGTATATATGAATATAATCTCAGTCGAAGTCTCAATCGGAGCCATATAATCTCCGTCGAAATTTATTCGACTAAGATTATATTAATATATATATATAGCATATAAGACAGAAGAAATACGAGTAATAATACACTATACAGGTGAATGGACAATTTTACCCCTTCATTTGACCTCAACTTAACCAAAATTTGACGAAATGACCAATATTGGAAAGAATTTGAAAGTCAAGGGACTTAAATTGTCCAAATTAAAAGTCGGGGACTAATTTTAGAAAATTAATATAGTCGGAGGACCATTGCTGGAATTAATCAAATGTAAAAATATTATATTTCTTCTTAAAATACTACAATTTCATGTATAAGTAACAAAAACTTTATTGCTAATTAGTATTACATTTTTCAGTACAAGTATTACATTTGTATTATAATAATACTAATGTTTAAACGTAAATAAAAAAATATGTGTTGCTATAATCGATTATAATGATAGTTTGAATATTGTGATTATTTTTGCTCTTATATATTTATAAATTCTTTTCAATTTTACTATTTCCCTTTTTCTTTAATTGTTATGCGATTAAATACAATAAATTGTGTATTGTAATAACTTTTTGTAAACATAGAAATTATTTATAATATTGCAATTTTCTCTTGTTGGTGTGTATTGATTGTATCTATAATTTTTTTGGGTGCAGTTTAAGGTTTTCTGTCGATCATAGTGATTAATTCCCTTGCTAAATCGTAAGCACACTTATTAGATAGAACAGTTGGATTGAAGATTTTAAGGTTGCTCTATACCTAAAGGCAATGATCAAATTCTTGACCTTTGTTTATATTATTGTATGATTTTCTATTTTTTTAGCATTAATTATTTATTTTAATATTTTAGTAGTTGGGAAAATAAATGTGAATATGAAGCGAAGAATATTTCACAGATTTTACTGACAAGTGGCTAGGCCGTTACCAGAGAGTTATATACAATTACACAAACGACGCGCTAACACAGTCAGAAGTTGCCGTTAAATAGAGTGTGCCCGATCACTTGCTTCGTATTCGATTCTCACTTCTCCGACGACTCTCTCTCTCTCTCTAGAATTTTCTCTACTGAAAGGTCTTAATACTCTTGAGTTTGGCTTCAATGGAAGTTGAAACTCACTCTCCGGCGACCTCCTTCAGTGTGGACTCCGGCACTCGTGCTAACTATTCTCCCTACATCGATCAGCCGAAGCTCCGCGCGTCGGGGTTCCGGAGCTCCGACGACGCCTCCGGAATCGAAAATTTCGAGGACGGAGGTACGGAATGTAATAGCGTCAAACAGGTTAATGACCGCGAGATATCTACCCTGACCGTTTTGAGTTCTGAACCCGTGCCCTACGCGCCCAATGGCGTGGACCACACCGGCTTGGTCTCTCCCGGGCCGGCGGCGGTGGTTGACGCGCCACTGACACGTCAGTCGAGCGCCGCCATGACGCTGCAGAAGGTGTATCGGAGCTACCGTACCCGGCGCATGTTAGCAGACTCTGCTGTGGTGGCTGAAGAGCTCTGGTAAATTTTATTTATTTTATGTTTTTTTTTATAATATATATATTCAAATATTTAGAAACACCAAAATGACCAAAAATGGCTGACAACCAGATAAAATCTCTCTCTCCTAATAAAATAGAATTTTCTTTATTTTATTGTTGTTTGCAGGTGGCAAGCTCTAGATTACGCTCGATTGAATCATAGTACAATTTCATTCTTCAATTTCTTGAAGCCAGAAACAACAGCTTCTCGCTGGAATCGAGTTAGGGTAAATGCTTCAAAGGTATGATAATTTATGCATTTTATTACAATATACTATATAGCTGGGGAAAAAAAGGAGAAGAAACAGCACACATCACGCTTTAAGCTTAGGCCAATATCTTTTATTTTCTGCAACTATTGTTGAAAAGCGAAATATAAATGTATTTTATATTTCAGGTGGGTAAGGGTCTGTCTAAAGATGCCAAGGCTCAGAAATTAGCATTTCAGCATTGGATTGAAGCGGTAAATTTCTTAACAAGCCTTTTGGATTGACTTCCCTGGCTGTTTTATTTGGTTATTTGCAAATCGTGGCGAAATCCACTTCACTCTAACTGGTGATCTTGATGTGTACAAATTCTAGATTGATCCGCGGCACCGTTATGGACATAATTTACATTTGTATTATGAAGAGTGGTGCAATTCTGATTCTGGTCAGCCGTTCTTCTTTTGGTAAGTATACTGTGAGCCTGGGAAACTATTTTTGATGTTTTGCAAGTCTATTGAGATGGTCAAACATGGTGGCTGTATTGTATTCTACATAAACCACAACATCCAAAGAACAGGAGAACTAAATTGTGCTGATATGAGCTCACTGATTATGCATTTTATGTGTTTGTTGCAATCCAGAATTGTAAACAATATGGATCAATCATAAGTTTGCTCAAGGTGGATTGATTTTTTAGGTTCTGAGTACTACTCAGGAAAGTAGGATATGTGCTTTTGGTCAGCCGGTTAGTAGAAAAACAGAAAAACTACTAAGATCACATTTTACCTGTCCAGGCTATTACCTGTATGAGTGAAATTTGATTTGTAATCCATATAGTAGTGCAGCCAAATTCTTATGTTATTTTTTTAATTAGGCTTTGAATTGAACTTAATGTTCTTTTAGTTGTTTTTTTTTTTTTTTTTTTTTTTTTTTTTTTTTTTTTTTTTTTTTTTT
>NC_044916.1:20314501-20335350 GCF_003576645.1 Ipomoea triloba | reverse complement strand
TTTTTTTTTTTTTTTTTTTTTTTTTTTTTTTTTTTTTTTTTTTTTGGTCTTATTTCTTTACATCTCTGACATTGTATATAATGGGACTTTGTATTGTATCTCTTAAAACCTAGATTTGTATGCTGTGCAGGTTGGATCTTGGAGATGGCAAAAAAGTTGATCTCAAGGCATGCTCTAGGTCAAAGCTTCAGAGGCAGTGCATTATATATCTTGGACCTGTAAGTCATAGTGTTGTTTTAGAAGTTTTATTGCATTCCAAAACAACATATTGCTCATCCATATTGTTTAAAATGGACTATTAAGTAGTGCTGCCATTACATTACATAAATTTGCCTTCCAACTTCCTTAATAATGTACTCTGTCTAAAAAGTCCTAAGAATATCCTTGATCACATGGAGTCACTTCATATGATTGCTCCCATGATCCTATTCTTGGGTATTCAGTGACTACTACTAAATCTTTTTTTTTCCTATCCATTCTGTCCACTATCAGCAAGAGAGAGAGCATTATGAATATGTAGTTGTTGAGGGGAAAGTTTTGCATCAACAAACTGGAGAGCTTCTTGATACAACCAAAGGTTCACCAGGGGCAAAATGGATTTTTGTGATGAGCACCTCCAAAAAGCTCTATGCTGGCGAGGTAAGGACAGAAAAATTCTTCTTTCATGATGAATACAGAATACTTAAACTATTTCTTTGAATAATTCTGATTCTTTGAAATGATTATGTTCACAATGTTGTCAGAAAAAGAAGGGAATGTTTCATCATTCCAGTTTCCTTGCTGGCGGGGCTACTTTAGCTGCTGGGAGACTTGTAGTACAAGATGGAACACCTAAGGTGGGTTAATTTGCCTTATCTTGTTTTATTTATTTTATAAAAGTTACAACTTACAATAGATAATCTGGTTTGTGAGATTGAGGATCTCCTGTATCTATTATCAATCTGCATGGAACTTCCTACAATATTTCTTATTAACCGTGTCATCCATTCTGCTTGAGTTAAATGAAGGCTTTCCACTGTATTATGTATTTTCTTCGCTTTATTCAGAGGGAATTGAATAAAATAGAAAGAGAACTACTAAAAGATGCTGTATGCCACAAACCTCAGATTTTGCTAATGAGTTATTTGCAGTACGCCAGTACCTATCTAACTATTTGTACACTTCTACTTTCAGTCTATTTCACCATATAGTGGACACTATCGGCCAACTGATGACAGTCTCAATACCTTTATATCATTTCTCAAGGAAAATGGAGTAAACCTTGATGAAGTTGAGGTAATAGATTTAATACGGAGTAGTATATTTCTTTGGTTTTTTACTTAATTGAATATGATGTTGACTTTAGCAGACCATTGAAGCAAGTGGCTTTACTGCCTTAGTGACTGCCTAGTAGATACAATTTGTGAAATTATGGCTGTCGTCTTGATTGCTTCAGTTCTTGTTTGCAATGGCTGTCCTCTTAATTAATTTCTATTTTGTGTCATCAGATAAAGAAGGCTAATGAAGACTACGAAAATTATGAAGAGGTAAAGTCAGTGAACACATCTGAACTTTCAACTCTTTCGTCTCCTCCAGCAGAGCTTCCAAATGAAGAGATGAAAGACTTGTCCTTAGAATCAGCTGGCGCTCTCAAATCTGTACCCAGTGGGTGCTATAAAAGGACATTATCTGGTGGTCTTCAGAGCCCGAGGGCCGAGGTGCCAAAGACGGTAATTCTTCAGAGGATCAATTCCAAGAAGGCATCAAATTCTTACCAATTAGCGCAACAACTCTCAAGAACATGGTCAACCGGTGCTGGTCCAAGAATCGGGTGTATTGCTGATTACCCCATTGAGTTGAGGTTACAAGCCTTGGAGCTCACTAACCTCTCCCCAAGACTTCCACGGGCTCCAGCAGGCTTTATTTCACCCCCCATTCGATCTGCTTCAGTCCCCGTGGCATCGTTAATATGTTAAACAGAGATCTGCATTTACTCCCTAGAGCTTTAGTCATTTTTTATATATGTTCCTAGCAGCAGATATTCACCTATGCTTTAGAGTGGTAGTGTGCTTGCATGCTCGAAAGTCCACTGAGTTTTAAAGTTTTGGGTAGAGGAGTTTGTGCAGTATTGTAGCAGTCTGACTTGAAAAGCAGAATCCACTTTTAGGGTGTAAGTGAAGTGGAGCACCGGAAATAAATGACATGCATGTTTGCGGTGGAAGATTAGTAATCTAATACTGTCCTACTCCATATTTTGTATGATGGATGAGGGATGAGACGTAGGCCTTGCATTCTGTCCATATATGTATGTTATCATATTTACTTTTACTCAAAGTTGCTGTCTGTCAACTTTGACGCTATGTTGGCTACTGTTTTGTTGTTTGACAAATTGTCTTTATAAGTTAAGTTTTAATACATATAATAATAAAATGTCTATGATATAAATATTTTAAAAAACTATTGTATGATGCAAAATTTATTAACATCCATTAACTTAACTTCTCTATGAATATGCTAAACATATCAAACTTAATTATGTTTTATAAAAGCTCAAATGGTTATTAGAATGTGCTAATTCTTCGATCATTATACTATAGACAGTTCATTTTACAATATAAACTATTAATATAAAGTTTATTTTTAATATACTAAATGTTTATTATTTTTTATTATATTTTGGAATATTGAATGTTAAGGTGTAAAAAATTTAATAAAAGACACTCTCCACCATAATTCTAACCATACCTATCTTTATCAAGTGCAAAATTTCTTGTGTTTTGATATTACCCTATCCTTTCTTTCCACAGCCCAACCCTACCTTTATTCACTCCTTTTGAACAACTATACATTCCTTTGCTATGATCCCACCGTACCCAATTCTTCCCACAACTTATCCATACCCACCCCCATGGGCAGCTTATCTATATCCACCTCCTTTCACCAACCACATATTCCTCTACGTTGACTCCAACCGACTCATCCTACTCACAAAATTTAAAATTTGTCTATTCTTTGGTTACATATTCTCATAGTTGAAAAAATCGCTCGGGGAGTGCCTAGCGCCTAGGCGGGATTAATCGGCGCTTAGGGTCCCGTGTATTTTTTATTTTATTTTTTATTTTTTAAAAATTTGTTTGAGTATTTTTAAAATTTTTAAAGACTAATAATTATAAACTATATAATATTTTAATAGTTAATACTAAAATATTAAATATTAACCTAAAAAATATCTAGAGTTTGGACAATTTAGAGTTATTTCGCTCAAATCGATGTTGTTTTGAGTGAAATAACCCATAAAAAAGAACAATAGTTAATCGGCTGACTAGGCGGCTTAGTCAGTGCCTAGGAGGCCTAGGCGATTAGCGCCTAAGTGGCTTAGGCGATGCTTAAGCGGCCTAGGCGGTGGCCTAGCACCTAAAATGGGATTAATCGCCGCCTAGGCGAAATTTTTGTAACATTGCATATTCTAGAACATCCCACCACCTTTTGTTTCTTAGTGGACTTGTTTGACCATTAATTCACGTGAATATCTAATTATTTAGTGGATAGCATATATGTAATTTCGATTAATATATAGATTTTATTAATTTTTTTAAATATATTTTTAGTAAAATTAGGTATTTATTATTATTAGTTAACATGTAAAAAATTTATAAATATATTGGTATATATTACGATACTACGGAGTATTTCATTAATTACTAATTGTATGATAATTATGTTTGATAAATTATAATAGATAAATTGATTTATTATTAGAAGAAATTCTAACATATAAATCAAAATAAATTTATTTTTATTTATAATATAATAATTTTAATATTTTTTCAAATTATTTTCATAAACATTAACTTATTATTAATATTTATTGATGGAGGAATGGACTCTCAGTCCAAGGTTGATTGGGCTTGGAGAATCATGCTCATGAGTTAATTAGGTCTGTAGGATGATGGGAACCTATGTGTAAGGCTTTTGAGATCTATGCTATGTAAGGAGGGAAAAGAGTTACGAGTATAAATTGACTAAGAAGTAAAATCAAGGGGGTGAGAGCAGAAAGATCGAAAGGATGAGGTATAAAGTGCAGACATGGAGGAAGTTTAAGAGTCAAAGTGCGACAAAGCATAAAATTTAGCGTCATACGGTGCAAAGATGAAGAAAGTGGGCTCCACAAGCTACGCTTAGAATTTCTTTGACAAAAAATTGAGTCTAAGAAAAACAAAAAGGAGGGAGAGTCATTCGTCCCCCACCCGATGCATTGATCGGCGCCTCACCCCTGGCTGAGGACAATTACAACTGTGTGGATCATACTATCAAATAATGTATATTCAATATAAAAATAATGTACATTGTATTCATGGAATATACATTATTTGTGTACTGAATGTACATTATTTTTATAGTATAAAAATTAGTATAAAAATAATGTACATTCAGTACAAAAATAATGTATATTTAGTACATTAAAAATATACATTTTATTATGGTCCACACAGCTGTGTGGACCATGGTCCATACAATAATTGCCAGGTGGCTGTTGGTCGGCTTTTTCTGTTGGAGGATGTTTGGCAGCTTGGCGAGACACATGGGTGATTTGAAATTGTTGGGCATTTTCATTTACTCATTCTTTGTTTTCTGCAACCCCAAAAATATTATAAATATGGGTCAGGGTCTCTTTTAAAATATTATCGGCTCAGACGCAATACACTTCTCAAATTGGTCCCTTGTCTTTCCTTGTGTTTGAAAAAGTAACTGGCAGCCCACTTGTCCAATTTGGTCAAAATTTTGGGGCAGTTTGCCTAATTATTTTATCCATCATATTTTCTTATTATTTGTAGTCCGAAGGGTCCAGGACATTGTTAACATTATACGCATTTTCCCGCACTATGTAATTTATGATGGTTCTTGACCATTAAAAACCATCATTTATAAATATACTAATTTTTCTTATGCGCGATGCGCAAAAATAGGTGCCAAATATTAGTATTTTATATTAAAATTTTAAATTTATTTAAATTTTAATATAGTAAATAATAATAATAATAATAATAATAATAATGTAAAATATTTTTATTAATTAGATATTTATATTTAAAAAAAATAACTAACATATAACTCTAATATTTAATGTATATATTTTATTATTATTATTGAATAAGATTAGAAAATATATAGTGGATGCATGTGCATAGTAACAATAGTGGAAAAGATAACAGAAGTTATAACGGTATGAGTATATTTGTCCAAAATATTATGTGGTACAACTTTTATAGCATAATGTACAAAAAAATACTTAACGGAAAAAACAGACATAAATGAGGGGTATAACCTTCATTCACATTTATTATGTTTTTAGATATTATAATATAATAACAAAAAATTTAAAATGACATCAAAAGAGAGAGGTGGGTTTGAGAAGTGAAGGGCTCAATTATTATTATTGCGGACCATAATGTATCTAATTAACATACATGTTTAGAGCATCTACTACACATATTTTGGGGTTCAGGTCAGTTTATTAACTTGGTATTGTAAAAGTGAATTGATGTGGAGGTCAAAAGAAGAAGAAATAAATCTCCTTCAAGTCCTTGATTCATGTCAGAAAATGGGAGAAAGAAAAAAAACAAAAACAAAAAACAAAAAACAAACGCATGAAGTGCGCGTTTGGCCACACTTCTCGCCCCAACGGGCGCATGTGGGGTGAGTCAGAGTGGCCGCCAGCTGGCGGCCACTCTGACTTTTATATTACTTTTCAATTTTTTTTTAATTGTCAAAATTTGCTTTTGATTTCTTTTTTTTTTCTTTCCTCCCATATTCTCTTTCCTAATCACACTTACAAAAACTCCTAAAAAATCGCGAAATAACTCCACTGATAAGAATGTTTTTATTTTTAGTAAATTAAAAATCTATTTTTATTGTACTGTATGTTCCCTATATTTTGAAACAAGTATATTTATAAAGTTTCACATAAAAAATAAATTTATAATACACTAAAAATTAACTTATAGTATATTAATAGTAGTAAACTTGTATCAATATTCCATCTTATAATGTTTTACGGTATAATTTGACTGAGAAGGTTGCGCAGAACCGAACAAAATTTCTCATTTGCATAGAACTATGAGGGTTGTATTTCGGATCTGGTTTTGAGTTAATGAATTTGATTGTTGTTGGTTTAAAAAAAGAAAGGTTGTATAATTTAAAGAAGGGCAAAAATGAATTTTGATAATTAATTTTTAAATCCGCTGATCCCAAAACTAACTAATAAAGTAAGAAGCCCATTTATAGTTTTGCAGCTTCTGGCGCAACAAAATGTTCTGGTCCTAAATTTCAAACCCAAAATGAAAAACTATTTGGGCCTGCTGATCTATATGAGTACGGGCAAATTATTATGTGGTCCATTGTCCATATAGTGCTCCGTGACAAATTATTCTATGGATACTAGTCTCCTTTGCAAGGCAAATTATACCATGCACCGTGGTGGACGTAGCATTGTGCACCAGGAATTAAAACGGCGTCGTATTGTCCATTAGGCAGTAAGTGGACGTTATTTTGGGAATCACGTCCGTTTCCTCCGTTAACTTCCTAATATATATATATATATATAAAGAAATAGTGAATTTGAATTGTTTATGTTGTGGCGGTTATGGCGATCTTCTTCTCCGATTTGTGAACTCACGAATAACAAATATACAGTCGTAGCTCTTGGATTCTCAGGCATTAGGATATGCAAGGCGTCAATTCGCAGCAGGAGGTGGTTGCGACTGAAGAACTCGATGATCCGGTTGGATTGGCTATTTCAGGCGATCGTAATACAGGTTTTTTATGTTTGATTTTGTGATTTCGTTTGTGTTTATGAAAATCATTGAATTCGTATGCTTTGATTCGTGTGTTTTGATTATATGATACTGGTTTTAGGATTGTTTTATGATACAACTATGCGATTGGAAGGATAGAAGATGAGTTTTGTGTATTTGTGTGGATATTATGTGTATTCCTTTAATGAACTGTGAGTATTTCAGGCAATGTTTCTGTGTATTCATTGTAGTTTGTGAGTATTTCAGGCAATGTTTCTGTGTATTCATTGTAGTTGTATGTAAAACAAGGCAATGTTTCTGTGTATTCATTGTAGTTGTATGTAAAACAGAGCAATGTTTCTGTGTATTCATTGTAGTTGTATGTAAAACAGAGTGTGTATTGTGTTTTGTTTATCGAATGTCAGTCTGGTGGATTTTTGTGTGTTTTTGTGAATATTTTGTGCATTCTTTGAATTCAATATGTGTATTGTGGTCAGAGAGTTTGTGTATTCATGTTAGCTGTAATGTAAACACAAGGTGATGTGTGTTTTGTATTTTGGGCTGTAATGTAAACACAAGGTGATGTGTGTTTTGTATTTTGGGTTTCCAATATTCTACAAGGTGATGTGTGTTTTGTATTTTGGGTTTCCAATATTCTGTGTATTCTAGTTATACACTATGTGTATTGTAGGCATGTATTCTGTGTATTGACTGTAGGGGTACTGTATTGTAGGCATGTATTCTGTGTATTGACTGTAGGGGTACTTAAACACTGTCATGTATTCTGTGTATTGACTGTAGGGGTACTTAAACACTGTATTTTTGCAGCTGATCAGGACTTGTTAGGGGTGTCAGTGAGTTCTATTGATGAAGCATATGAGGTTTATAATGATTATGCTTTCAGGCTAGGTTTTAGTGTGAGGAGGGGTAAGCAAAGATATAGTGCTGGTACAAAACAATTGAAGATGAAGGAGTTTAATTGTTCAAAGTCTGGGTTTAAAAGGGTTTTAAGAAAGGGAAGTTATTTAAAAGTTGATGTACGGACAGGTTGTCGTGCATCTGTTCAATTTGATTTAGATGGGAATGGGATGTGGACTGTGACAAAGCACCAGAAGCTTCATAATCATGAGTTTGTTCCAACGACCAAGAGTTATCTTCTACGGTCAAATAGATCAGTGTCTAGAAATCATCTTTCCTACCTAAAGGATTTGAAGAAGAGCGGTGTTTGTGTGGCTGATGGTTTACGGTTTCTTAAAACACAATCAGGGGGGTCACCACTCGTTGGTTTTACAAACAGGGATGCATATAACTCGCTGTGCACTGATGTATTGAACAATTTGGATGGAACCGACTCAAACACATTAATTGAAATATTTAGACAAAGGCAGTCAAGTGAAAAGGAATTTTTCTTTGATTTCGAAGTGGATGATGAGTCAAGGTTGTGCAGCTTTTTTTGGAGAGATGGGAAAATGATGCGAGACTATGAATTGTTTGGAGATTTGTTAGTTCACGATACGACGTATCGTACTAACAAATATGATATGATTTGTGGTCCATTCGTTGGTATGAACCATCACTGTATGAACGCCATGTTTGGATGTGGTTTTTTGTTGAACGAGAGGATTGAGTCGTTCGTATGGTTGTTTAGGTCATTTTTAAGATCAATGAATTGGAAAAGTCCCCAAAGTATAATGACCGATCAATGCGCTGCCATGGCTGCTGCTATTTCCCAAGTTTTTCCAACCTCAAGACATCGCCTATGTATATGGCATATCGGTAAGAATTCAAAGAAGCACATCAAGGGACTAAGAAATCAAAAAGATTTTCTAGACATATTCAATTGTTTGTTGAAACATACCGATACAGAGGCAGAGTTTGAGCTTTATTGGACAAGGTATGCTTTCATTAAACATTCTGTGTATTGGTGATGGTATTTATGTTTATTTAGTTATAGTATTCTATGTATTATATTTTTCCCAATTGCTTGCAGTAGTATACAGAGTTGACAATTCTCACCCAGATTATGTGTATTCTCTTGATATATTATGAGTATTGTAGTGTTAGAGTATGTTTATTCTATTGATTCTGTGCTTTCATTCCCATGCCTTCATATCTGATAATACTCCCCTTATATTCTGTGTATTCAATTGAATGATCCTGTGTATTTGTATATGAGAGTCTGTGTATGCATTATAGTATATGAATAAGTGTAGTTAATATATATGTTATGGTATTCTAGGATGGTCACAACATACAAATGCCATAATAATTCTTGGATTGAAAAACTGTATCAATGTAGAGAAAAATGGTGCCCTGCATTTAACAAAGATTATTTTTCTGGTGGTATTGTATCTTCACAAAGGATTGAAACCACAAATCACTCTATTTCTAGAAGGTTATCCAAGACTGCTGGGCTATGTGATTTCTATAGCTCCTTTGTTGGTGTTGTTTCGGAGTGGAGGAGTAGAGAGAACGGGGAAGATGTTCGGTGTTCCCAAGGTGTACCTACAATGGCTATGGATCACATTAAGATTCTTTCACACGCTAGGGATATTTATACGATTGAGATATATTACTTGTTCGAAGAGCAATTTTTGAAAGGGGCATCATGCTATCAAGAGTGTGTTCAATTTGAAGGTGGTGTGTATAAGTACCACGTCTGGAGGCCGGAGGTCGATATTATTAGGCATGAAGTGATTTTTAACGTTAGAGAGTTAGATATTTGGTGCAGTTGCAAGCTGTTCACTGAAACCGGGATCTTATGTTGTCACTGTTTACGCATTTTAAACGTGCATTGTGTGTCTGAAGTTCCAAATAAATATATTCTGAAGAGATGGACTAAAAGGGTTTTGGAAGACGAGAATGCTGGTATTATCCCCCCATCTCAGTGCTTTAATGTTCCCTCTTCTGTTTGGACTTTAGAGATCACTAGGAAATTTCAGAAGTTGGTTGTTTATTGCCAAGAAAACAGCGAAACACGCAAAATTTTTGAGCAAGCAGTGTTAGATGCCAAGAGAAAAGTTGAAGATGAGTATTGATGCGTACACGGATTGCTTCCCGCAATAAGTGCACACTCAAGGAATCACTCAAGAACCTTTCGTGTCCAAAAGAGGATCTTACCTTGTAGACTCTTGGATTTTGAGATCCCAACTCTACAAATGTCTCACCAAACTAACAAATAATACTCTCAACCCTTAGATTATTAAGCAAGGCTAAGAATTAGAGTATTAGGAATCTAGCACTAGAATTAAGATACAAAAATAAAATTAGCTATATAATATGAGTAATAGTATTCTTTTTGGGTTTTTGGATATGTGTGTGAATATAAAGAACAAGATAAGGGGATAAACTAGCTTCTCACTAGCCTACCAAGATTGAATGCTTCTCACAAACAACCTAAACTTCAATGCACTTCTCATGCAAAGAAAAGAGAGAAATTTCACTCAAATTGAATTCTTACAAGGTGTGTCTCAAACCATTGGGTTTATGGGGTATTTATAGGGGAAAATAAGGTATTAAATATTCTAGGTCACTAATCCCACCCAAAATAAAAAATTACAACTTTGTAAATGTAATTCCCACCCAAAATTAAAAATACAAAATAATTCCCCACCCAAAATTAAAATACAAAATAATTTCCCACCCAAAATTAAAAATACAATATTTTGCAAAAGTAATTTCCACCCAAAAATAAAAAAATACAATTCTTGGCAAAGTAGTTTCCCACCTAAAAAAAATACATCTTGCAAATAATTTCACACCGGGAAATTTGATCTGATATTGAAGTCTGATTGTCTTCCTTGATTGGAATATTGTTACCGGGCCACTCGAGACTTTCAATGAATCATTTATTGGTTACATTTGGGTCGCATCATCCTCCTCCTCTTGAAAAGGATTCGTCCCCGAATCCTCACTCTTTGAGATGATTTGTCACTGAATCACACCTTTCCTCGGTCAAATGGAAATGTGTAATCTTTCCATTGTGTGAATGGAATTTCTGCATCAAAGAAGGTAAGTGATCCCAAGTTTTCTTCAACTTTGTAGAACAACATTTTGCTTTCAAACAGATTATCAATCTTTAAATCATATCCATTAACCTGCAAAAGACTTAAAACAAAGGTTATCGAGTTCTCAACGTCTTCTCCCTCTTCTTTTTCTCACAAAGTTCAAAACACAATTCTACCTCCTCATTTTCACTCAAACATTCCTTAACATTCTCTTCTTCTTTGTCACTCAATTTTTCTTGTTCACTATCTTCACACTCTTCTTCACACATGTTTACATTTTTACTTAATTCTTTTGAGCTTTCAACATATGACAAAGAAATAGATGTTGAATTCTCGACCTCTTTTTGCTGCAAACTGACTTCAATTTGTTTGGCATGGTAAAGCAAAGTAAACAAACACTTACACCAGCGAGGAAGCAATTGCGCAATTTCTTTTCTAACACCACACATAAATCTATTCCTGGTAATTACTTGTGGTTCAATCACCCCATCTCGGATCATTAACTCTCTTAATTTTTTGTAGAATTCTTCCACAGTGAATGTTCCTTGTTGAAGTGTATTTAACTCAAAAGACTCCATTGATAATGAACAACAAACTAGAAAGCACAAGGAATGGCAAAACAAATTTGGACAGATTTTACCATGACTTTGAGGAATTTTCTGGGATGTTTTGGATGCCTTTTATGATCAAATTTTTTATGGTTAGAAAGAACCATGAGTAAACTTCAACCATAAAAAATTTCAGAACAAAAAGGTATTTGGAAGTATTTTTCACAAGATTTTCTTTTGAACTGTGCAGGCTGGAATTTTTTTAGGCAGAAACTGTCCTAACAGTGCCCAGACTTCAAAGAATTTTCTGTGTTTGTGTGTGGAATATTTCCGCCAATTTTTTTCATGGAAGGTTATATTAGTGAGTTATCTAACACCAATAAAAATTTCAGCTCAAAACAACAAAAGGAAATATTTTTTTCGGATTTTTCTTTCAAACAGCACAATCTGGAAATTTTCAGACAGAAAAATATAACCTGTGTTGTTGGTTGGAGTTGTGACCCTTTTGTTTGAGGAATGAAGCCAAAGCTCTGATACCAAACTGATGCGTACACGGATTGCTTCCCGCAATAAGTGCACACTCAAGGAATCACTCAAGAACCTTTCGTGTCCAAAAGAGGATCTTACCTTGTAGACTCTTGGATTTTGAGATCCCAACTCTACAAATGTCTCACCAAACTAACAAATAATACTCTCAACCCTTAGATTATTAAGCAAGGCTAAGAATTAGAGTATTAGGAATCTAGCACTAGAATTAAGATACAAAAATAAAATTAGCTATATAATATGAGTAATAGTATTCTTTTTGGGTTTTTGGATATGTGTGTGAATATAAAGAACAAGATAAGGGGATAAACTAGCTTCTCACTAGCCTACCAAGATTGAATGCTTCTCACAAACAACCTAAACTTCAATGCACTTCTCATGCAAAGAAAAGAGAGAAATTTCACTCAAATTGAATTCTTACAAGGGTGTCTCAAACCATTGGGTTTATGGGTATTTATAGGGGAAAATAAGGTATTAAATATTCTAGGTCACTAATCCCACCCAAAATAAAAAAAACTTTGTAAATGTAATTCCCACCCAAAATTAAAATACAAAATAATTCCCACCCAAAATTAAATACAAAATAATTTCCACCCAAAATTAAAAATACAACATTTTGCAAAGTAATTTCCACCCAAAAATAAAAAAATCAATTCTTGCAAAGTAGTTTCCCACCTAAAAAAAATACATCTTGCAAATAATTTCACACCGGGAATTTGATCTGATATTGAAGTCTGATTGTCTTCCTTGATTGGAATATTGTTACCGGGCCACTCGAGACTTTCAATGAATCATTTATTGGTTACATTTGGGTCGCATTAAGTATGGCCCTATTTTCTTCGAAGGTGAAGATTGTGATGTGGAATCGTCAAGCGGTGTTATAAAGGATCCATCAAACAGGTGGTTGAAAGGGTTACGCAATAGGAGGGTGACTAGTGTGATTGAAAAGAAATACAAGAAAGCAAGGGGTCGAAAGCAGCTTGCTCATATAGCTGCATCTAAAACAAAATCGGTGGGGCAGTCTCAAGTTGAATATGCTATTTCTAATATTGCTGGTAATGGATATCTAGTGCATCCAATGTCTGGAGGTTCAACTTTTTGTCATTTTAGGTCAAATGCAAACCAAGAGGACAATCAGAGTGTGTCTTAATGTCTGTAGGTTGATTTCTGAGTAGGTTTTTGCTTGTTGGTTTTGTTTTTTCAAGACATGTAGTTGTACTTTTTATACACAAAACTATTACAAGTAATACACAGACTGTTTCCGCAAGATACACAGAATTATTTACCACAACAACAGAAACCATTTGGTGTTATTTCTTTATATTGCACTCTGTAATACACAGAGTGATACTATGTAATACACAGAACAGTACTGCCGAATACATAGAATATGAATTGCACTCTGTAATATGTTTTTAGAGTTAGAAGACATAGGTGGAAGCCAGAGTTTAGCATTAGGTTTTAGGGTTTAGCACCCAGTACTATGTATATAGATATATTTTTGAATACACAGAGTTGAAGTTAATAATACACAGAATATTACTATGTAATACACATAATATTATTATGTGTTATGGTTTTAGGGGTTAAGGTTTAGTCCTAGAGTTATGGGTTACCATTAACTGAATACACAGAAGGACATCATGTAATACACATAATGTTACTGCGTAACGCACAGNAAATTACAACTTTGTAAATGTAATTCCCACCCAAAATTAAAAATACAAAATAATTCCCCACCCAAAATTAAAATACAAAATAATTTCCCACCCAAAATTAAAAATACAATATTTTGCAAAAGTAATTTCCACCCAAAAATAAAAAAATACAATTCTTGGCAAAGTAGTTTCCCACCTAAAAAAAATACATCTTGCAAATAATTTCACACCGGGAAATTTGATCTGATATTGAAGTCTGATTGTCTTCCTTGATTGGAATATTGTTACCGGGCCACTCGAGACTTTCAATGAATCATTTATTGGTTACATTTGGGTCGCATTAAGTATGGCCCTATTTTCTTCGAAGGTGAAGATTGTGATGTGGAATCGTCAAGCGGTGTTATAAAGGATCCATCAAACAGGTGGTTGAAAGGGTTACGCAATAGGAGGGTGACTAGTGTGATTGAAAAGAAATACAAGAAAGCAAGGGGTCGAAAGCAGCTTGCTCATATAGCTGCATCTAAAACAAAATCGGTGGGGCAGTCTCAAGTTGAATATGCTATTTCTAATATTGCTGGTAATGGATATCTAGTGCATCCAATGTCTGGAGGTTCAACTTTTTGTCATTTTAGGTCAAATGCAAACCAAGAGGACAATCAGAGTGTGTCTTAATGTCTGTAGGTTGATTTCTGAGTAGGTTTTTGCTTGTTGGTTTTGTTTTTTCAAGACATGTAGTTGTACTTTTTATACACAAAACTATTACAAGTAATACACAGACTGTTTCCGCAAGATACACAGAATTATTTACCACAACAACAGAAACCATTTGGTGTTATTTCTTTATATTGCACTCTGTAATACACAGAGTGATACTATGTAATACACAGAACAGTACTGCCGAATACATAGAATATGAATTGCACTCTGTAATATGTTTTTAGAGTTAGAAGACATAGGTGGAAGCCAGAGTTTAGCATTAGGTTTTAGGGTTTAGCACCCAGTACTATGTATATAGATATATTTTTGAATACACAGAGTTGAAGTTAATAATACACAGAATATTACTATGTAATACACATAATATTATTATGTGTTATGGTTTTAGGGGTTAAGGTTTAGTCCTAGAGTTATGGGTTACCATTAACTGAATACACAGAAGGACATCATGTAATACACATAATGTTACTGCGTAACGCACAGAATATATAATTGAAGGCATTCTTAGAATAAATTTTCTAATCAACAGAATAAACTTAATAGATATGGCACCCTATAATATAAGATGTGACAAAAAGCTTTTTTTCATTTCAGAGTTAGAGTAGTTTCCAAAATAAAGAACACATCTCAGATACTTGTTTCAATTTCCGTTTACAAAAATCATCATCTTTACAAACACGGTCACTTTGATTGTTTGTAGATTTCTTTGGCTGCATTTGTCATCTCTGGTAGAAGGGTATTCCATTCTGTCATGAGTATGGTTGCGGCATATTTAGCTCTTAGTGATGTGAGGAATGTATTCAGCAAAAAATAGAATGCAAAATTAATTAGAAATGAATTGTTAAATATTTTAATATGGAAGAAAGTTGAAAGAATATTTTTATACTTCATCTTCAGGGCCTCCAGTGAGTCCTGTATTCCAGTCTTCTATTGATGTGCTTGTGTAAGTCTGCATATGCCTCACCGAGTATATGGCACAGTCTACAACATTTTCTTCATTTTGCCAAGGCAGCTGCATGTATTGCACTCTCATTGATTTCATCTTCTTTGCAAGTGCAATCTTCTTTGTTGCAAGATACTTAGTGAAGGCAATCAACTGTAGAATATCGATATAGTTGTGTGTAATTAGTATGCCAGAATACACAGAATCACAGCATGTAATACACATAATATGTAGTCTAAGTCCTATACAGAATATACTTTGTAATATACAGAATACATAGGCTCACTCAGTAAGATACACAGAATTTAATAGAGATAAGATTTCTTACCAGTTTCTCCGGACAACCTTCATACTTGTCTTGTGCTTTAATTCCNTGCAAATAATTTCACACCGGGAAATTTGATCTGATATTGAAGTCTGATTGTCTTCCTTGATTGGAATATTGTTACCGGGCCACTCGAGACTTTCAATGAATCATTTATTGGTTACATTTGGGTCGCATTAAGTATGGCCCTATTTTCTTCGAAGGTGAAGATTGTGATGTGGAATCGTCAAGCGGTGTTATAAAGGATCCATCAAACAGGTGGTTGAAAGGGTTACGCAATAGGAGGGTGACTAGTGTGATTGAAAAGAAATACAAGAAAGCAAGGGGTCGAAAGCAGCTTGCTCATATAGCTGCATCTAAAACAAAATCGGTGGGGCAGTCTCAAGTTGAATATGCTATTTCTAATATTGCTGGTAATGGATATCTAGTGCATCCAATGTCTGGAGGTTCAACTTTTTGTCATTTTAGGTCAAATGCAAACCAAGAGGACAATCAGAGTGTGTCTTAATGTCTGTAGGTTGATTTCTGAGTAGGTTTTTGCTTGTTGGTTTTGTTTTTTCAAGACATGTAGTTGTACTTTTTATACACAAAACTATTACAAGTAATACACAGACTGTTTCCGCAAGATACACAGAATTATTTACCACAACAACAGAAACCATTTGGTGTTATTTCTTTATATTGCACTCTGTAATACACAGAGTGATACTATGTAATACACAGAACAGTACTGCCGAATACATAGAATATGAATTGCACTCTGTAATATGTTTTTAGAGTTAGAAGACATAGGTGGAAGCCAGAGTTTAGCATTAGGTTTTAGGGTTTAGCACCCAGTACTATGTATATAGATATATTTTTGAATACACAGAGTTGAAGTTAATAATACACAGAATATTACTATGTAATACACATAATATTATTATGTGTTATGGTTTTAGGGGTTAAGGTTTAGTCCTAGAGTTATGGGTTACCATTAACTGAATACACAGAAGGACATCATGTAATACACATAATGTTACTGCGTAACGCACAGAATATATAATTGAAGGCATTCTTAGAATAAATTTTCTAATCAACAGAATAAACTTAATAGATATGGCACCCTATAATATAAGATGTGACAAAAAGCTTTTTTTCATTTCAGAGTTAGAGTAGTTTCCAAAATAAAGAACACATCTCAGATACTTGTTTCAATTTCCGTTTACAAAAATCATCATCTTTACAAACACGGTCACTTTGATTGTTTGTAGATTTCTTTGGCTGCATTTGTCATCTCTGGTAGAAGGGTATTCCATTCTGTCATGAGTATGGTTGCGGCATATTTAGCTCTTAGTGATGTGAGGAATGTATTCAGCAAAAAATAGAATGCAAAATTAATTAGAAATGAATTGTTAAATATTTTAATATGGAAGAAAGTTGAAAGAATATTTTTATACTTCATCTTCAGGGCCTCCAGTGAGTCCTGTATTCCAGTCTTCTATTGATGTGCTTGTGTAAGTCTGCATATGCCTCACCGAGTATATGGCACAGTCTACAACATTTTCTTCATTTTGCCAAGGCAGCTGCATGTATTGCACTCTCATTGATTTCATCTTCTTTGCAAGTGCAATCTTCTTTGTTGCAAGATACTTAGTGAAGGCAATCAACTGTAGAATATCGATATAGTTGTGTGTAATTAGTATGCCAGAATACACAGAATCACAGCATGTAATACACATAATATGTAGTCTAAGTCCTATACAGAATATACTTTGTAATATACAGAATACATAGGCTCACTCAGTAAGATACACAGAATTTAATAGAGATAAGATTTCTTACCAGTTTCTCCGGACAACCTTCATACTTGTCTTGTGCTTTAATTCCTTCAGGAATAGGCCTGTTCTCAATTATTTGAAGTCTTGATGTCAAGAAATTAAAGCACAACAAGTAGAAATGTTGGTGCCGGAGGATACTGAAGAATACCTGTTAAGAGTAGTCAGAAAAAACAAATCAGTTTGTGTTATATGGACAATTCAAATGAATAATATACAGAATTTAAATAATTAAGGTATAGTTATTTTGTACTTACAAGGCTGGCATCACTTATATCAAGAGAAATTGATTCTAGTTGGTGATCAATTGCTCCGCAGAATTCTTTCAAAATGGCCTTTGAGGCAGCACTTTTACTATTCTGCAAATTTGTTGCACTTTCCAACGTCATCTGCAAAAATTTGTTTTTTTTTTTGTTATACAATGCATTGGTATGAATAAAGGAAAGAAAAAAAAAGTTTAGAGTAAAATGTTTACTTACAAAAACAATTTCTGAGAAGAAAACCCTTTTTGGCTTGTCAATTGATCTTCTCATGTCCAGTAAACTCATCAGTTGGCACCAAATTTGCACAATGTTGGTAGATACATAACCGGATGCCAATGATATGAAATCGTCCCGGTTAGCGACCAAATTGTTTCATATATAAAGCATATCACTGCACAAAGTAAAATATAGATTAATCATAAGGAAATAACATGTTAAGTAATATGATGTATGTCTAGTAAAAGTTATCAAAATGGAACTTACTTCATTGAATATTGACCACCACAAGACAAGAATGCGTAGTCTGAAAAGATTTTTTGTTTAGCTGAAATGTTTGTCAGCTTTGTTCTGTTTTGTGCCCAATATGGTGAGCGTAAGGCCAGAGGAAGTTGTTTCAACTTTCTTTGTGGTCTTTTCTTTTTGTGAACATCTTCAATATCCTCTTCAGACTCTGCAAGGATGCTGTGTATACACAGAAATATAATAGTCAATACACAGAATGATAGCATGTAATACACAAAATACTACCATGTAATACACAGAATATATAGTCTAAGTGAATTACAGAATAAAAATTTTAATATACAGAATACACAGAATGAAATGTTAGAATACACAGACTCACTCAATAAGATACACAGAATATAAGCACAAGTATTAGTAAATTATAAAGTGTTATAAGCATAGGTGTATACCTTTCAAATTCAATTTCAGCTGGTGTTTTTGGTGTTGTAGCAGATGGTGTTGTTGGAGTTTCTGTTAGTGATGTTGTAGCAGATGGTATTGAAGCAGATGGAGCTACTTGTTGTTGCTCTGTAGGCACCCTAGAAATATTTTCAACCAACGATTCCAACATGGTTGCTATCTCGGGAGATTTTGGAGACGTTGTTGCTTCTCTTTGTTGTTCTCTCTGTGTTGGTGGTGGTGGGGTCTTCTCCAGTGAAGGCTAGGCTGATTTTCCTCTTTGTGATCGCCTTTTTGGGGATGGGGTTGCTGTTGTTTGTGCATGCGATGTTGCTGCTGGTGATTTTGTTGCTGTTGCTGCTGCATGTGGTGGTGCTGCTGCTGGTGCTGTTGGTTCTGCTGGTGATGTTGTTGCTGCTTGTGGATTTTCAAAATGTGGTGGTGATGGTGTCGGAGTTAACAGCTGGAAAGAAGGTGCATTGATCTCAGGAGAGATGTTCCTCATGGTTGCATAGAAGGCAGATTCAAGTTCAGCGACTGCCTCTAAGAAGCTTGGCTCGTTGAAGACATCATCATCCTTTAGCAGGCTCTCGGGTGGGACCGGTGGGGTTGGATTTGGACTTGGTGTTGGATTGATAGTGTGGGAGAAGTTGACAAAAGTGTTCTTTATGATTTCAGCTGCTGAATTGTTGGTTCCAATTCCTGCCATGACTTCTCCAAACTCTGCAATACTGAAAGTCATTTTCTTCAGTGAGTCAGTGACTCGTTGCACAGTTTCAGACTCAATTGGTTTATGAGTCACTTCCTCCTCAAGCATTGGCCTTCTATCAATCACCTTTCCTCTACCATACTTCCCTGACTTCCTATGCATTGCAAGCGTTGCTTTAATGTCTTTTGTTGTCCATTCTCTAATGGTTGGAGGGTTCTGTGTGAGAACAAGCCCCCTGATCTGGACTCGATCAAGGTAAGAAAGCTTCAAAGAATAAAAAAAAAACAAAGATTAGAACAAACATTTAGTG
Organism: Ipomoea triloba; assembly: GCF_003576645.1. Classification (NCBI taxonomy): domain Eukaryota; kingdom Viridiplantae; phylum Streptophyta; class Magnoliopsida; order Solanales; family Convolvulaceae; genus Ipomoea; species Ipomoea triloba. The sequence goes on along the minus strand of NC_044916.1, from coordinate 20,315,831 downwards.
GTTATAATCTAGGACTTATGGTTTAGTATTTAGGACTATGCACAGAGATATATAAGTGAATACACATAATGAATAACTACAATACACAGAATATTACTCAGTAATACACAGAATGTGAACATGAATACACAGAAACCTTCAACAGAGTACACATAGAATACACAGACTCAAGTAAGGCATTTTATTCAATAATTTATAGAATTATAAGAATAAGTTAGTATTGCATACCATTAGGAAAGTTGCAGGGCCACTGTATGAGGAATCATTGTTTGATTTCCAGGTCTCTGCAGTGTCTAGCAGACTCTTTATGGTGTAAGCATACCAATTCAGTTCTTTGATTTTACTCACATCTTGCAGTGAGTATAGAATCCTGTAATTGCAGAAAGTGTTCTTGTAGCCCCTTATCAGTGTTGTAACCACGAAGATGACAAAGTCACGCTTGAACATGTCACCACTGTCTTGTCTCTCGACAATCTTGTTTAGCATTTCAGTGGTTGTTGGGGTTCCCTTCTCTACCCCCCATCTCAGTCTCCAATCCCTGACCAAAGCATTGAATCCTTCAGTCTCATTACTAGAAGTGCCCTCTACAACAGGGAGTTTGCCCCGCGGGAGTCCAAGTGTAGACTGTACATCATCCTCCGACAAACACAACTCATCATCACCATCTCCAATTTCAATGGAGCATCGTTCTATGTCCATCTTCTTTAATATGTGCTTGATTAGCACACCATCACAATGAGTCAGCTTGATCTCCAATAGTGGTCCAAATCCTATATCCTTTACGGCTTGATGCTGATCCTCGGTTAAACTACTGACAAGGGTGAACAACTGCTTAGGGGTTCTTCGAACAGTAAATTATTTCTTTGTTTTTGGTTTGTCTTCTTCTACTTCCTTCCCCTTCTTTGTTCGTTTTGTTGCAGGCTTCTTTCTCTGTTTTTTTGCCTGTCTTCTGTTTGTGGTTTTGACGTAGCTGCACTATCTCTCTTTCTCTTTCTTCTTTGTAAGGCAGTTGCCAGGACTTGATCACTTTTATCAGAACTTGACATTGCTGTCACATAATAGAAAAGACATAATTAACATGCTAGAATACACAGAATGACATGCTACAATACACAAAGTCTTTAACACTCATACACAGAATCTAAGCCCTAGTATCAATAACCTCAACACAACAATGTGGATAAAATGCTAGAATAAACAGAGTCAGTAAGAAGAATACACAAACACATTAACAAGAATACACAAACTCATTAACAAGAATACACAGAATATACTTCTCATTATTATCAATCACCAAGAATGTTGGAAACTTGGAATCAACAATGTGGGA